>NW_027458580.1:0-70240 GCF_050624435.1 Tenrec ecaudatus | reverse complement strand
GCGCCAGGCCAATGGGAGGCTTGAAAGCTCCTAAGGGATTCCAAAGTATGACCAAGGGTGAACACTACTGCTTTTGGCCATCACATCCGGGAAGGCCCTTGGGACTTTGCCACTCAAAGTATGATAGGTCAAGGAACCAGCAACATCAGCATTAGCTTCTCCCATGCTAATGCCATCGAGTTGATGCTGACTCATAGTGACCCTACAGGACAGGGTAGAACTGCCCTTGTGGGTTTCCCAGACTGTCACTCTTGCCCGGAGTCTACAGCCTCATATTTCTCCCAAGGAGTGGCTGGTGGTTTAGGACTACTGTCCTTGTGGTTAACAGCCCAAGAGTACCAGGGCCTCTAGAACTGCTGGATCCTAGACCCCCCACCCTGAACCCACAAAATCAGAATCTGCCCCCCAGCCCGATTTCCAGGAACCTGGGTAAGTGCATGCATGTGAAAGTTTAAGAAATACTTCCTTAGAAACCATTACTTTCCAGAACAAACTCCTCCTGCCAGAGGTGCATAAATGGAAGCCCATTAGGCCATGCTCGCCTAGAAGCAATTTGAGGTCTCAGTGCTCCTATATCCTGGCTGTCATCCAGATTTCCTTATTCTCACCTGGACTGTTGTCACTGCAGCAGGTATTGGTGAGTCCTCAGCACGAACAGCCCCAAATTAGGTCTAGAGACACAGCTCCCATTTCAGAGTAGTACAATCCACAGTTTACTGTAGAGTTTCTGGCTTTTACTGGCTTGGGGTAGGGTCTAGTGGGAAATGCATCTTAGCAAGAGCCATTATGTATTCTGGATGTGCACAATGAGTTTGTCTTGAGGCATATTTATGTCTGATGTTGTTATGTATTCTCTTTCTATCCCATGCAACGTTATTTTTTTTTGAAAATTTATATTTGCTTTTAATTACCCAGACATATAAGTGATTTATAGCTAGGTCTGATCGATTGGAATCAGATGACCACGCCTGGATTAACCATGGGTCCTGGTGACCATAGGCACCTCTTTCCATAGTCCAAGTGCCCGTTAGTTAACCTAGATAGTCAAAGTGCCTGCTAGGTAACCTAAATAGTCCAAGTGCCCGCTAGGGAACCTACATAGTCCAAGTGCCCGCTAGGTAACCGATATAGTCCAAATGCCCGCTAGGGACCCTAATAGTCCAAGTGCCCGCTAGTTAACCTAGATAGTCCAAGAGCTCGCTAGTTAACCTACATAGTCCAAATGCCCGCTAGGTAACCTAGACAGTTCAAGTGACCACTAGGTTACCTACATAGTCCAAGTGCCCGATAGGGAATCTACATAGTCCAAGTGCCCGCTAGTTAACATAGATAGTCCAAGTACCCGCTAGGAAACGTACATAGTCCAAGTGCCTGCTAGGTAACCTAGATAGTCCAAGTGCCCGCTAGTTAACCTACATAGTCCAAGTGCCTGCTAAGGTAACCTAGATAGTCCAAGTGCCCAATAGTAAACCTACATAGTCCAAGTTCCCCCTAGGTAACCTAGATAGTCCCAAGGCCCGCTAGGTAACCTACATTGTCCTAGTGCCCCTTAGTTAACCTACATTCTCCAAGTGAACGATAGGGAACCTACATAGTCCAAGTGTCCGCTAGGTAACCTACATAGTCCAAAGCCCGCTAGTTAACCTACATAGTCCAAGTGCCCGTTAGGTAACCCAGATAGTCCTAATGCCCGCTAGGGAACCCACATAGTCCAAGTGCCCGCTAGGGAACTTACATAGTCCAAGGGCCCGCTAGGGAACCTACATAGTCCAAGTGCCCGTTAGTTAACCTAGATAGCCCAAGTGCCGGCTAGGTAACCTAGATAGTCCAACAGCCCGGTAGGTAGTCAACATACTCCAAGTAACCGCTAGGTAACGTAGATAGTTCAAGTGCTAGCTAGGTAACCTAGATAGTCAAAGTGCCCGCTAGATAACCTACAAAGTCTAATTGCCCACTAGGTAATCTATATAGTCCAAATTCCCGCTAGGGAGCCTACATAATCCAAATGCCCGCTAGGTAACCTAGATAGTCCAAGGGCCAACACATGCCATCGAGATGAGGGGAGGGAAACTATTAGCAAGAGGTCTTATTGATATGTAAGGGTTATCTGAGATTCACAGACTTGAAAGGACATGGCGGCAGATCCCAACATCACAGTTCCAGGTGGGACTACAGAAGCAAGAATAGGACAAGGATTGGGACCTGTGTGAAACAGGACAGTTTACAAGAGTGGTCCAGGGCCAAACAACCAAGGCTTTGGGGGCATGACTCATGACCGTGCAGCCCAGAATGGCAGCCTCGATTCAAGGATACACTTAGGCAAGTCTCTAAGCCCCACCATGGGCTGCCTAAGGGGTAATCCACTTTCCAATGCCCTCTGCCTGGTGGCAAGAGTGTTCACATCCCTGGTCAATGGTCTGAAGGAATTCACTGGAAGCTTAATCCACGTGGGGACTGTGCAAATAGAATTTTGGCTTTCACTGTTATCCACATACTTCTGAAAATTGTGAATTCTCAGAATTTCAGTTGAAAGGTAGGCTTGATGATCTGCTTCTGAGGGGTCACTATGGTGCACACAGCAGGTCACTGTGCATGCGCACCGGAATCAGTTCAACAGCAGCCAACAGCATTCTCCCTTATGTTGCTTGATGTTTGTTTTATGCCCACATCTCTCTCTCTCTCTCTCTCTCTCTCTCTCTCTCTCTCTCTCTCTCTCTCTCTCTCTCTCACACACACACACACACACACACACACTGGTATTTCAAAAAGTCCCTGAAAAATTCCATTCTCTTTTGATTCCTTGTTCCACTAACTTTTGGGAGCCTGCTTGTGTGCATATATGACACCATTTGTTTGCTGAAAGTGAGGAGGAATTGAACCACTTGCTGAAGATCAAGGATTGCAGCCTTCAATATGGGTTACAATTCAATATAAGGAAGACCAAAATCCCCAAAACTGGACCAATAGGTGATAAACAGAGAAAAGGGCTTCAGTTGTCAAGGGTTTTGTCTTGCTTAGATCCACTATCAATGTTCATAGAAACAGCAGTCAGGAGATCAAAAGATGTATTGTAATGGGTAAATCTGCTGCAGAAAACCTCTTTATAGTGTTGAAGAACAATGATGTTACTCTGAGGACTAAGGTGCACATGACCTAAGCCATGCTATTTTCCATTGCATCATATGCATGTGAAAGTTAGACACTGAATAAGGAAGGCTGTAGAAGAACAGATGCATCGAATTGTGGTCCACCAGAAGACTACTGACAGTACCATGGACTGCTGAAGGACTGACCAATCTGTATCAGAAGAAATAAGGCCAGAGTGCTGCTTAGAGGCAAGGATGGCAAGACGCCATCTTACATACTTTGGACATGTTGTCAGGAGAGACCAGTCCCTGGAGAAGGACATCCTATTTGGTACAGTGGAGAAGCCATGAAACAGAGGAGGTCCTCGAAGAAGTGGATGGACTCAGTGGCTTCATCGGTGGTTCAGGCACAGGAACAATTGTGAGGATGGTGCACGACCCTACAGTGTTTCATTCGGTTGTATGTGAGGTCACGACGAGTCCAAGTGTCCTCAATGGCACGCAACAACAACTAGCCAGAGCAGAGAGGAGCAATCTGCCCTCTGGGACTTCCCTGGGAAGGTCCTCAATGGAAATTGGGAAAGTCTAAGACCCTATGGTCATGAGTTATAGTGGTCGGAAGGCCCCAGAACAAATCCAGTAAGCCTTTCTAATCTGTGATCGTCTCCATGTCTCCATAATGGCCCCATTCTCACTTATGTAGTCCTGCCTGAGAGAGTGATGAATTGCTCTGCCTCCAATCACATTTTTGTGGCAGATTTCATCCATTTCTATAATTAGCGACATGGCCACACAGCCTTTGGACCCCATTATGGCCTCATGCTTATGGTCTCCTTCATCTAAATCATTTCTCCTACTTTTGTCTTTCTTCATTAATTGAATATCTGAGATACATATGGAAGGGGCATTATCTCTACAATAAGAGAAAGGGATGAGGTGGTGGTGGTATGGAGTGGGGTGGCACACCATCTCAGAGAATGAGAACAGCTGTTTCAATGGTTCCCACTGCAGTGTGGAAACTGCAGGTACACTAAAAGAGGACAGCAATGACAGCATTAAGGTCTTAGAGCTTAAGGACTCCCTCCCTCCTTAGGCCTCTCTTTCAACTATAAAATGTAGCTCTAAAATGCAGAGCTTCTCGGACACAGCTTGGAGGAAGCCTGTGGATCCAGGAAAGCCCCAATCTCAGCAGAACCAATTTGGCAATCCACAGGTCTGATTTTTGACCAGTCAGCTCACTTGGTCTAGCTCACTTGGTCTAGATCACTCAATTATGTTCACATAAACTACAACAAACAGGTTCACACTGTCACCACATTTTCTATATAAGAAAACTGGAACAGAAATAAGCTGCCAAATTACTTGGCTTCTTATAAAAGAAATAGCCAAGTGAATGTTTGGGAAAACAACAGCTCCCGCTATGTGGCACAGGGAGCCCTGGTGGCATAGTGGTTTTCACTTGGGCTGCTACCCACATAGTTCAAAACCACCACCCGCTCTGAGAGAGAAACGTTAGGGCTTTCTACCCCTGTAAAGAGTTGCAGTCTCAGAAACTCACAGGGGTTGCTCTACCCTGTCCAATAGGGTTGCTGAAAGTCAGGGTTGCTGTGAGTCACAAAAGATGCAATGGCAGTGAGTTTTCAGTTTGATTATTAAGCAAAATTATCAAATTCTGAAACTATTGTTTCTCAATCTATCCTCCATCAAGATCTACCTAAACACTTTTAAAAAATTAAGTCATTTTATCGGGGGCTCTTACACCACTTATAACAATGCATACATCAATTGTATCAAGCACATTTGTACCTACGGTACCATCATCATTTTCTTTATACTTGACCCCTTGGTATCAGCTCCTTTCCCCCCCTTCTCTCCCACTCTCCCACCCTCATGAAACCTTGATAAATTATACTTTCATATTTTACAATGTCCAAGGTCTCACTTCACCAATGTTTCTGTTGCTTGTCCCCCTGGGGTGTGAGCGTTAATACATCAATCATTGCTATCAGTTCCCTCTATCTCATCCCTACCCTCATGTTATCACTACTTCCATTACTGTTCCTGAAGGGTTTATCTGTCCTGGATTCTGTGTGTTGAGAGTTCTTATCTGTACCAGTGTACATGCTCTGGTCTAGCCGGCTTTGTAAGGTAGAGCTGAGGTCATGATAGTTGGAGGGAGTGAGCGGGAGAGGAAGCATTGAAGAACTAGACAAATGGTATGTACTGTGGTATGAGTTGGGGTGCCAGCCCCCCACCAGTAATCTTGGGTTCAATAAGCACAATTGTATGGTTGAGATATATAAATATTATATTAAAGTCACCGGGAGCATGAGCGATAGAAGAGACATTACAATAATGCAGTCAGACACAATTCATGGTAGCATGCTCACCTCCTGGATGGCCATGATCTTACCAGCCAGGTCCACGCTCAGTGTGGACGAAGGGAGGTGGGATGGAGACCAGGCAGGAGGCTCAAGGACTGGGCTGGAGGCTGGAGCCCCAGCACAAGGCGGGCTTCCCCAGACAAATGGCGCACAACGTGGGACAATATGAGTTATATCCCATATAACAATTATATGGCCCCATTGGTACGTAGAGTGAATTTGAAAATTGTGCGAAGTGAGGATCCGGTGTGGGGATTGACAGAGAAGTAGTGGAAATAGTGAATTAGAATTTTAAAGAGGATAATGGGAGCAAGGTAAAAGTAAACCTGAAACTTATGGTACCATGCTCTCTACTTACTGAAAAGACAAGGTGTAAAAGTAACGAAGAAAAAGATACAATGTTTTCTAAAAGTAGTAAAAAGGTATAATTCATGGTTCTCAGAGGAAGGAACTTTTGATTTAGAGACCTGGGAGGAGGTCATTGTCAACTTAAAGGAAGCACAGAGATGGGGAGAGTATCCCTATGGAGAAGTGGTCTCTGTGGGTACAAGTTAAGATGGTTTTAAAACTTTTGCAGGAGGAAGAGAATAAGGATGAACAGTCTAGTGAGAAGTCTTGTGTCTATTCAAATCTAGAAAAGCAAGCTAAAGTGTCTGTGAATAAGCATGATTTAGGTTAAGAAACTTTAGGAAAAACTGAAAAGGCAGGGATTGGTTTGTTATCTAAAGCCTCCAATTCTAGAACAGAACCTCATTGCCAAAGCCTGTATGCTCTCGCGAGACTGCAGACTCCGAAGGTTTAAAGGTGATACAGTACTAGAGGCAGTGGATTGCAAGATCCAAAGCATGGCTATTAAACAATCCCAGGAAGCTCCCTTGCTTTCAAAGGTAGAGAAAGCCAAGAAGCAGAACAGGCAACGTCTAAGATGCCCAAATTTAAATCAGATGAGAAGCAGTGAGAACGGGTTTCAGGCAGATGAGAAGATTTTAGGCAGAGCTAAAAGAATGAGCCTGAGTCAGAAGGGGACATAGTAAAAGCAACTGCTCTCCTGCTGGAATTTAGTGTAAGAAAGGCCAGAGATTGTAAAACAATCAAGCAAGCCAGCCCTGAAGGTAGAGAGATTAGCTCCAAAGAAATGCAAACTAGGAGACCTAGCACAGAAGGTGAAGTTCAGGAAGTGGAACTCCAAGATATCCAGATTGAAAAGAGTAGCTCAGAGAATAGACGTAAAGGAGCAAAGTATAGGAAAGCACCTTTACTCTCCAGAGTAGGAAGAGGGATTGCAGAAGAAGATTTAGAATGCAAGATGTCTTATCCTGTTAGAACCAAAAGGAATTCACAGTGCCTTTGCCTTTTAAGTTGCTAAAAGATCTCAAGCAGGCAATCAATGACTAGGGCCCAGACTCACATTTTGTAATTAGCATGATAAGGGCTCTAGCAGAGTCTGACAGCTGGACCCCTACAGATTGGAAAGCTTTAGTGAGAATTTGTCTTTACTCTTCAGAATGCTTGTGATATCAAATGCTATGGAAGGAAGCAGCCCTTGCAAGAGCTGGGAAGAATGCTGAGGATGGGATAGATATAGGAATTCATCAATTGCTAGGGGATGCAAATTATATTACAGTTGAGTCTCAACTACAGTTTACTGAACAGACAATAGGACAGATACATGAGGTTTGCTTAAGGGCCTGGGAAAAGATAATTCCATCAGAAGCGAGAACGCCGCGTTACAGGGCTATAAGACAACAGAATGATGAGCGTTACGCTGACTTTGTGTCCCGACTGGAAGATGCTATTTCCAAATGTGTGAAGAATGTTCAGGCAGTAAGAGACCTAGTGCACAAGCTATCTTATGATTTCTCTAATAAGCACTGTAAAAATGCCTTGCATCCCTACAGCGAACAGGGCACTTTGCTGGGTTATTTTAGGATATGCAGGAATGTAGAGGCAGAGGAATACAAGGCAGACCTCATGGCAGCTTCATTGGCAAACTATATCAGACCTGGAAGAAAGTGCTTTAGTTGTGGGAAGACAAGTCATCTTCAAAAGAGTGTAGGCAGAGCAGGCTGCGGCCAATGTCAGAGCATGGGCCAGGACCATGGAGATCGGGTTTAAACGAACCTGAACTCTGCCTCCATTGTAGGAAGGGAACTCATTGGGCGAGCCAATGTCGTTCAAAAATCAACAGTGAAGGGTCGCCATTAGCAAAGACTTCCCGGCGGGAAAATAGTGGAAGAAGCTTGATGCAGAGCCCTCATAGCAGAGCGTGGTAGGCAAGGTGTCTGCCTACTGGAGCAAAGAAGATCTTTGAGAGAAATCGCCTTTATCTAGCAGCCTCACAGCAGGAGAACAGACCTAGCCAAAGAGGCAAAAACCTAGTCTCTGTTCTCACTGCAGTTGGTTTGAATAACCAAGAGATGGCTCAGAAGCCTTCACAGGAGCTTGATCCTCAAAAGCAGGGACCTCTTATTGAAAGATTAATACAGTTTCTATCAGGAAGATTTAACCTTAGTACTCAAGAAATTAAAATTGATACTGGAGTTGATAAGAGTTGTAAGAAAAAGCCCAAAACTGTGATTGAATCAGAAACGAAGAGCAGTAATTGGGGTCCACTACCTAAAAGAACTATAGGAAGTTTATTAAGAAAGTCCAAAAAAAAAAAAAAAAAAAAGAAAGTCCAACATAAATTCTCAAGGTGTTGCTGGAGTTATTGGTCAGGATTGTGAAGAAGAAATTAAGGCAGTAATGAGTTCTGATATACCATGGTTTGTAAAAATGTAGGATCGCTTAAGCCAATTTTCCCTTCCTTGCATTTCTAGAGTAAAAATTTATACCTATCAGGAAAGAGTACTTGAGAAGTTTGACCACCCTATAAATCAAGCAGTCTTCTGGACTGCTGTTGTGGAGAAACAGCGCCCCCACATGGAATTAGAAATGGAAGGAAAAAGGTTTGTTAACTGTGGATGCCGGGTCATTTCCTTAGGGCATTCAGGGGGGCCTAAGGCCCTCCCATTAACTTCCCCTAAAGCCAGCATAGAGGGAATGAGTGAAGTTAACCAAGACAGAATATTGCAAGGTAAAATCATACAGTGTGAGAAGCCTGAAAGGCAAAACGGCTCAATTGAGCCTATAACCTTATTGGTAAGCCTGGAGAAAAAATGTCTGCTTGGTAAGTTACTTCAAGATCAGCTGAACAAATTTATTAAGAATTTTTTCAGTCTTTCAAAGTATGATAAGAAGTTCTCCCAATTAGTTAGCTCTCTTAATTCTCTGAGGGATGGGAGCCAGTATTTACATAACAATGAAGGTTATCTAACTAGTACTTTTACTGGTTCAAGATCTAGCAATGCTTTACTATTTAAATTGTTAAAACAGAAGGAGGAGAAGAGGAATCTTATGTGTGACAAAGTTCATTTACTCATTTTAACTAAAAAATTTTTCTCCTTACTAAAAGCTTGTAATAAAATTAGGGAAGATAAACACGTTTTCAATTCTACAGAGAAAATTGATCCTAAGAAATCTGAGGATGATGGAAACTGTGTTTGGGATCCAGGTCCATTCACCTGGAGAAAAGGCTATGCATGTATGTTTTTTACAGAATAAAACTGATGGACTCCCTTTAAAAGGACGCAACCACCTTTGGAGAAAGATGGACAAGGAAGAGATGGAGAGGCCAACATTTGCAAGGGTTTAAGGGAAACATTTCATTAGATATTGATCAGCTTAAAAAGGATATTTTCTATACATTCAAAGACAAGCTTGAGGCTTCTCCTGGCTCTGATGTGATTAAGCAATTGAGGAGTAGCATGGAAGGGTTGGACCCGCGAGCTTGGGGGCAAAGTACTTCACATAGCTTAAGTTCCAGTCTGACTGTGTTTTTTATCATAATTGTGATGCTTGCAGTCTCATGTCACTTCTATAGGAAGCTAATAGATATGAAAAGAGACCATGTTGCCTCCGTGACACTTTTTGAATCTTAAACATAATGCAGAGAGGGGAAATGTGGGATACTAGCACCAAGGGAAATAATACTGGGACTTATTCCCTGACTGGTACAGAGGGAATCTGGGAGACTAATGTTCCATGGCTGGAAGACCACCACTCTGTTAGTTGGAGATATACTCCAAGTTCATGTTCCTGCGGTAATCTATCATTTCCACAGATTCTCCCTTAAAGCTGTGCTGCCTTAAAGTGAGCGCATGGCTGATACATTCTCCCTATAGAAGCAGACATTCCTATTTGGCTCTATTTCTTCCCACCGCAGTATCCAATCTCTCTCATACCTTCCTCCAATAACAGATGGGAATAAGGGGACTTTACCCCCAGTGCCTGGATTCTAAATGTTTCTATCAAGCCTGAATTTTTGGCTATATTAATTGGATCATGAAGTTTTGCCTTTACAGCTTTAAATGTATAGAAAATGATTTAAAAACACGTCAGTCACGCCCACCACAGGTTTCCCGCTCCTAAAACTCACTTCCGTGCAAAAAGACACCTGAGTGGCAGGCGGGTTGGGCCGCCCGCGTGGAGCGTAGACTCCACGGCGCCAACGCCGCTCTCCGCTGAGGCGCCCTCAGGAGGCGCCCGAACGCGCCCCGCTCCGCCCCCCCCCCCCTGTTGGGGACGTCCGGCGGAGCCTCAGCAAGGCATCCCGAGGGCGGCCAGGCTCGGGCTCGTTCTTCGAGCCGGCAGGAAGCGCAGCACCGGCGCCGGAGCCTCCGGCCGGGATCTCCAAGAGCTAGCCGCCGCGACCCCCCGCCCTCGGCCGCCCTCAGCCGCGCCGCATCCGGGTCCGCTGCCGCTCTCACCTGCGCGGCGCCCCGCCCCGCGCAGTGCGCTCCGGATCCGTGTGCCGTCAGTAGCCCCAGCCGCCGCGACCGCCCCGCGCGGTCACCTCCCGCCTGCCCGGCGCCGCACTGCGCCCGCCCGCCGCCCGCCGCCCACGGCCAGGGCCCGTTCAGCCGCCCCCGCCGCCCGGACCGGCGGAGCACGTGCGCCCGCGCCTCCCAGCGAGCTGCACGGCCGGCCGGGGCCTCCAGCTGCCTTTCTGGAGCCTCTCCTGGAGGGTCCTGAGGGACCGCAGAGCCCCCGGACCCCTGCCTTCTGGAGCGGCCCGCAGCCGCCTCGCGGGGACCCCTCTGCCTCGGCGTTCCCTCGCAGCCCTTCGCCCCACTTGTGCCCCGCGGCGCCGCAGACCCCAGAACCCCCTTCCTGAGCGTAGGAGTGCGGGGATGTTGCCCCGCACCGTCGATGGCCGTTGAAAGGCTGAAGTTCCCACTTCCAAGTTCAAGAATATTCTGTGTGTTCATTTTTGTGATAACAGCTAACACTTGGCTGCAGTTTCATCGGTTAACCAATTCTTTTCGTATTCTGCTCGCCTGTTCGCTTTTGTCTCAACCAGGAAATGTCACGCCCCTCATTCTTGGATCACAGTTGAATTTTTTATTGATTATAAACCCTAATGTCGACTTACTGTAAAGCACCTGTACGAGGAAGCTTCAAAAATTCATGGGAAATTATCTTCTCTTTTCATTCCTTTCTCCCACGATCTTTCCGAAGCTCCCGCGTGTTGTGATGCCAGTGTACAATTAGTAAAGCCACTCTGGCAAATAATTCAGTAGTCTGGGATATAATTTAGAACTATATGCTATGCAAAGCAAAGGTGGCAAAACAATCCAGTGGTAAAGGAATACTTTGGTTAATGAGTGGTTGAATTGGCTGAATTTACAAGAAATCAAAGGAAGGAGCATACTACATTCAAAAATAAACTCCAGGAGGATTAGAGCGATAAAATATTCAAAGCATTAAAAACTTAGAGGGATTTATTTTCGAGAGTAGCAATTTAGCTTTAGTGAGGTGGAAACTTTAAGCAAGACACGAAGGTTCATGTCTTTAAAGGAAAGATAAAGCTATTTGACTATATACAGATGTTTTTACCTTTTAGCATGGTATCACAATGACAAGAAAAGTGTTTTAAAAGAACAATTGGCTATGCAAAACGCATGGCAATCTAACATAAAGTTCCTATAAATTATTTTTCCAGACAAATTGCTCGGTTCTATATGTTTTTAATACAGGCAATGCATACACACAGACAACTAACAGAAGAGAGGTTCATAAGCATGATTCATAAACATTGAAAAGATGCCTAATGTCATTGAAAGCCCTGGAAACATAAAGGGTTGAGATATAAATATTAAAGTCATTGGGAGCATGAGAGATAGAAGAGATATTACAATAATGCAGTCACACACATATCATGGTAGCATTGCTCACCTCAGCCCCACTTGGTGGTCCACATGGAGAGAGGGGGAAGGGAAGGAGGACAAGGGGAATTGGAAACGGGAGGGTAAAGACATACATCACAGGAAGGACTTGGACTATGTTATACAGCGGTGAGAAGGGGTGGTCTAGGGGCATACATGCAATAGGAAGAGGAGGGATTGGGGGTATACAGGTGACAAAATGGGCGGATCCTACATTTAGAATGGCAGCTTAACTTTGACCTGTTTTCTGGATCTCCATATGAACCATTATCAGTAGGGTGTGAACTCCACCTACTGGAACCAAGCTAATGGTTCCAAGTTTTAGAGAAAAGCAATCCATTGTCTCCACCAGCAGGGAGCAGAGACTGCAGTCTGGCAGCATTGCCTTGAGGGACCTTGCAAGCATCTGGCCCACACACATTATCCCTCTAGTAGGAATCAACCCAGTTAACTTACATTGGGGCTTTTAATCTCCAGACTATATATTTTTATTGGAGTAGAAAGCCTCATCTTTCTTCCCTGGAGCTGGCTGGTGGTTTTGAAGAGTGAAACCTTGTGGTTAACCGCCCAACCCATAACCTTCTATGGCACTAGAGCTCCATGACTCTGAACTAGCAACGTAAAATGCTTTGCCCTCAGGCAGAGTTTGTTTGCTTCCACCCACTCCTCTGGCCAGCCTGGTGAGGAGTAGTCTAGCCCTCAAGAACTTGCCTGAGTATGCCCTTGATGGGAATTGGGGTACTGAGGTTGCACGTTCATGCCCTGACCAAGATGGTTGGAGGGCCCTGAACCAGTCCTGTAAACTTTTCTAATCTGCAATAATGTATTTACTCCAATCATGGTCCCTTCCCCATTTCTGTAGTCACATTTCCAACTGTGATGGTCTGATCTGCTGGGAACTTGACTTTTAAAGGGGCTTCCTTTGTTTTCCATGTGACCGAGCTGTTGTGAATCCTTCAGTCCCCATTATGGCCTCATGCTTACGGTCTCCCTCAACCAGATGATTTGTTTTTTCTGGACTTTGTCCCATTCAAGATTTAACAAGGGGGGTCTCTGTAAATTATATTTGAACTTCGAGTCTTCTCCCTGATCTAAAACAATGCACACAAAAATATATACCAATTCGATCATTTCTACATGTACAATTTGCTAACATTCATTATATTTCTGAAATTATGTAGCCATTCTCACTGTCCTTTTCCAATTCCAAATTTCCATCACACACATAAGCTCACTGCCCCTTAAACTTTTCACCTAACCTTCCAAGTTCCTGTGTCAATCTGATCACAGACAGATTATTCTTTAAAAGAGCACAATGTCTAAAGCAGATCTTCTTCACTGATTCAGCTTTTGGTTGGCTTTAAAAAGACTTTACAAAAATCAAATCTGCTGCTATCAAGTTAATGCTGACTCATAGTGAATACCCCCTATGGGCTTCTGAGACTGTAACTGTTTACAGGAGTAGAAAGGCCCACCTTTCTCCTGCAGAGCGGCTGGTAGTTTCAAACTGCTGAGCTTGTGGATCGCAGCCCAACATGAGTGCCCAGCAAAGAGCACCCAGAGAAACTGAGCCCCACATCCTTAAGCCACATGAGCCATGGAGTCGGGCAGAGTTGAGATGCAGTCCTCCCCAAAGCCTTCAGAAACAACAAGAAGCCTTCAGAGACATCAAGAAGGATCACTAACTCTTTTGGTAGCCAAAAGAACGATCAGCCCCATAGTCAAGAGGCAGGACAAGTATCAGTGGCTCTGGCCAGACTGGAGGGGCTCACTCAAGGCCATTCCAGGCCAGGGCCAGGTACCTGTGTCTGGCTTCGAGTACTCCAGGCACAGAATCTCTGACTCATGGGCCTCCACCTTCAGCATTTCACTCAGGAACTGCAATTCGTGGACCCTGCAAAATGAGAAGAGAGGAGAGGCCGTTCTGTGCCAGGCAGCGGGGGGAAAGAATCATCACCCACCCCCTTCCACCTTTTCCTCTCCATCAAGAGCTGTTTTACTTTACCTTTTGGGTTGAACCTTTAGAAAAATGAGTCAAGATATGTCACATTCAACTCTCTCACCTGGTCTCCCTTCGTATTAATGTTTTATGCACTACAGTACACAGTGATAAGGACCACGGAGGTCACACTGGTACAACATTATTAGACTTTATTTAAATGTCACCAGCGGGGGTTGCTCTGAGTTGGAATCAACCCAATGCCAATGAGTTTGTTTGTTTATCCCACGAATGTACTTCTTCTGCTCCAGGATCCCAGGAGCCCCCACGGCACATGGGTGTCATCTGTCCCAGTCTAGAACGGCTTTCAGTCTTTGCTTGTCTTTCCTACCCTGACACCTGGGAGAGTGTGATAAGTTACTCTGGCAGGTGTACCTCAAATGAAGGTTGCCTGATGTTTCCTCATGACTATCCTAAGTTCCTTATACATTTGGGTCAAGAATACCAGACACAATGCTAGGAGGAGGCTGCACGGAAAAACAGAACTAAAAGAAACTTTCCATCAACGTTGGTTGTTGTTGTTCAACATTTTATTGGGAGTTCTTAAGAGTCATAACATTTTCTGGGAACATTTTGAAACCTCTCAGTGTACCCTCTCACCAGATTCATGCTGCTGCCACGGGATGTTAACCTTAATGACTTGGCTAAGGGTGGGTTTTGCCGTTTCTTCATTGTCAAGTTAGTATCTTTCCCTTGGAGATAATAAATTTTGTCCCCAACCCTTTTCAGCTAAACCCTCCTGAACCTCTGTCCTTGGGGGCCTAAAGTTCCCCCATCCTGTCCCCTGGAGGCAACGGCTTGTCCCATAGCAAGCAAGTCATAATGATTAGCTCTTGTCTTTAACAAGTAAAGGAATATACATTAACCAAGCACCTAGTAAGTACTAGGCATTCTAAATCTCCCACTTACATTGTCTCCTGTTCGTAAAAATCAAATGCATCAGGTATGTCATTTCACAATTGCAGAAACTAAGGTTTGGTCAAGTTCAGGAACATGTCCAAAGAGGCCAAGCTAAGACTGCACAGGGGCATACTGAAAAACGTCTGAGATGAGTCAGCACTAAAATCCCCTCCCATCCTCAGAGCCAATTAACAGATACGAAGGGACCCAGGGGCACAGCTTGGGGAGCAAGGGTGCTGGAGGAAACAAATTCCACACTTGAGGAACCCCAGCTCCTAATGGTAGGCCAGGAAACACGGTCAGTCTCAGCAGACCTGGCCCACGTACCTCTACACTCCAGACGCAGGAGGAATGATACAGAGCTGAATACACCTTGCCCACTTTCTTGGGGCCCTTCACACCCCAGACATAAGTACTATGGTCATTGTACACACAAGACAGCCACGGATTTGCAGGATCAAAGGTCAAGGTGATGGTGTCCCGATACTTCGCATTGGCCACTCCAGCGAAAAGGCGACTGAGGAAAGAGGGGGTCAGGGTGTCCAGGGCAGACAGGGCAAACTGGTGAGTTAGCGCTAATGAAAAGGGGCACTAAAGGGAGGAGCAGCAGGGTGGCCAGCAGTCACTGGAGAAAGAACGCAGCGGCTGGCCTGGCATTCCTTGCCATGGGGCTCTGCAAAAGAACACAAGCTATTTCATAGCCCCCAACATCAGGCGGGGACAGTGTGTGGCCGTGATGCAGCCAAGCAGATGTCAGGCCCTTCTAGACTCACGTCAGAGGAAAAGGAAGGGCACTGTGCAAACCAGTCATGGTCATATATCATTTCCTGCCATTTGCAGATTTAGCCCACTCCTTCCCTGAATGAGAAATTAATATACCCAACTGCAGAACTTCCCCGCTTCCTGACAGCACTGAAACCAGAGCAAAACTTCACTTCCTGCAATCACCCAACCCAAGGCCCGAGGCTACAATAAGACCCTCCTACCTTAGCTGCTACCCAGGACCACCCTGAGGGAGAAAGGCCTGCTCCGTCAGGTTTCCAGCCTCTCTCAGAAACCCTAAGAAACTGCCCGTCTGTCCTAGCTGTGGTGTTTACAGGACAATGCATTAATTACCACACTGCAGACTCAGATTACCACGGTTGCCCACAGTGAGCAACAAATGCTAAAAGACCCACCTGTGCTTGACTGCAAGGGTCTTCCCAGAGGTCTATGTGTGCCCTCCTCTCCTTGCAGCATGCCAGGGACGGCCTGGCACAGAGTGGGGCTCTGACAGGACTCAGGGGCCCACCCACACCGCTCACCTGGCCTCTGTGATGCTGGCAATGTCTGTCCCCAGGGCATGGGGCCGGGGCAGCGTGCTGAGGAAGTGCAGGTTGAAGGGGTTGAAAAGGCACACGGTGCCGTCAGCACAGCCGCAGAAGATGTAGTCCTGGCTCACCGAGATGCAGTGGGCCACTGTGGTCTGTGAGCACAGAAGCCACAGTCAGCAAGGGCGTCTGTCCACTCCTTCACCGGACAACTCAACAGCCATGAGCCAAGGGGCAAGGACAAGCGCAAGGCAGGCCAGCTGCCCTGGGCAGAGCCCCTCAATGCCCCTCCCTCTAACAGCAGCTGGCCAGAGGGCCCACAGCCCCGTGCAATTAGGGGGAAGGAGTCAGCAAGCCTTCCTTATAAGGCACCTGAGGTTTGGGCAAAGACACACCCAGAAAAGGCCGGCCCAGAGAAAGGCAGCAGAGGCAGCGGACAGGGCCAGCACACTTACTGTGATGCTGTCTGTGTGCTGAGCAGAAGAGGAAAGCAGAGGAAGAGGCAGAGACAGAGAGGGCGAGCAAGCAGAGAGGTTCCCAAACACCTTCCTCCGCCTGGGGCCTCCCCCAGCGTGCATGCAGACTCAGGTGCCCTGGAGCCCGGAGGTGACAGACGGGAGGGTGCCGACAAAGCATTCACTTACACTCAGCTCCACCCACTTGTCCAACAGTCTCCGGGTCACTGAACTCGCACAGCTGCCCTGAGGATGTGATACAGAAGGTGCTGTCAGTCTTCTTCCCGCGGCCACAGGCTACATCAGTGAACAGGTTGTTCCGCAGGTTCCCCCAGCAGCCCGGAGCGGCCCAGCAGGGGTACAGTGGCATTCACCTGTGGAGACCCACCACAGGTGCCACCCACACACCCTGCAGGCTACCCCCTGGAAAGCAGGCCCTGGGGAGGGAGGGAGAAGGCTTCCCTTGCATATTGACATAGCACCTGGCCCAGCTGAGACTTCCAAGGGGCTTTTGAGCATGCAGAAGGGGGCGCAGGTGGAACATATCTGGGCAGACCCCACCCTAGTGGCTACTTGCTGCCTCACCTTTGAGGTCTTGCTGTCATCGAGGTACCAGAACTTGATGTGCCGGTTGCCTGCAGTCCTCAGAGAAGGATACTGCTGTCACCTGACTGGACACCTTGTTGGAAGCCACTACAATGTTTTTCTGGAGAGAAAGTCAAGGGAAATCAAGGCTCTGCTTCTAGGAGCTGAGGGAAAAGAAACTTACACACTGAAGGTTAGACAAGCTGTGAACTTGACCTCTCCTTCTGCCCCTTCTTCAGCATCCTAGATACCCAGTTGCTCCTTTCTGCTCAGAGTTCTCTAGAAAGGGACTGAGGCCAGCAGGCGGAAGTAAAGGCCACCGGTCAGCAGTTTCTTGGCTCCCCTCCCGGCCCCGCCTGTCCTGAGGCCAGCAGCCCACTCACCTTCCAGGCCCAGACATTGACGATCATGTCATGCTGGTAGCCCACTGAGACAATGTACTTGGCACTGGATGAGAAGGCCACACATGCCATGCCATACTTATGCTCCTGAAGCTCCGCCACCAGGCTGCGCTCCGACACGTCCCATACCCGCACAGCAGGCATGTGTCCACTCTGCAGGGACCGAAGACCCCGAAGTAAAGGCCAGAGGCTATCAAAAGAGATAGTGTCTGGGGTCTTAAAGGCTTGAAGGTGAGCAAACGGCCATCTGGCTCAGAAGCAAAAAAGCCCACATGGAATAAGCACACCAGCCTGTGCGATCACAAGGTGCCAAAGGGACCAGGTATAAGGCATTATGCAAAATATATATATATATATATATATATATATATATATATATATATATATATATATATATATGGTATAAGGCATTATGTGGGGTCCCGTGGTGCTGACCCACACGGCGTCACCATGAGTTGGAATGGACTCCTTAGAAACGGGTTTAGTAAGCAGCACAAAGAGGAAACTCCTTGGTGAACTGGAGGACACGGTAGCTGAAACCATGGGCTCCAACATACTACCCCTGAGGCTGGCAAAGGACCGGGCAGTGCTGCCTTGTGTTGCAAAGAAGGTCCCTGTGATGTCAGAATGACTGGACAGCACTAACAACAACAAAGGATGTCAGGCCCCTTCACTTCCCCAGACCACTGACCAGGTTCAAAGACCCGCATGCGAGTATGGTTTCACAGTTAGACGTGTTTAGAAAAAATAATGTTTGCAAAAGTAAAATCTTGGTTTACATTTTACAGAGCATGCACAATTAGTAGAACTCTTAAGGTCCACCGGAACCTGTTTAGGGTCCCCTCCACTTGCTCACCACCGATAAGTCGATTCTGACTCATATTGATCCTACAGGAGAGGTTAAAATTTCCCCTGTGGGTATTTCTGAAACTGTAGCTCCTTATGGGAATAGAAAGCCTCCTCTTTCTCTGCAGCTGGTGGGTTCAAACTGCCAACCTTGTCTTTAGCAGCTCAGGACTGACTTGTATCTCTATGAAACCAAAATCTACCTCACTGCCAGGGAGGTGATGCTGACTCATAGTGACCCTATGAGGCAGAGTAGATCTGTCTGTAACTCTTTATAGGAGTAGACAGACTCTTCTTCCCACGGAGTGGCTGGTGGTTTCAAAGTGCTGACTTTGGTGTTAGCAGCCCAACATGCAAACACTATGCCACCAAAGCTACTTTTGTACCCCTATAAGTAGATAAATATTTCTCTTATATCTGTGTTTCAACCAAAGGCATGGCTATAAAGGAAAAAAGGCCATGAGTGTCAAGAATGATTTGAAAATGTGGAGTTCTTTTGGGAAAGGATATATATATACTTGTGTAAATAAATAGAATTCTGACGGCAAGAGTGGTCAGGAGTTGGACTGTTAATCTCAAGGTCAGCAGTTTGAATGACCAACCGCTCCTCTGGAGAAAGAGGAGATTTTCTACTCCTCTAAAGAATCACAGTCTCAGAAACCCACGGGGGCCATTTTACTCAGTCCCATGGGCCTGTGAGTTGGAATGGACTTGATGGCAGTGAGGGCATGTAAATATGCAAACACCCACCTCGGACTTAGGATTTGACCTGCTCCCTCAGCCCCGTGAGCATCTGCAGCCATGGACTTGGCCTTCTGTGAAGAACCCATTAGTGCACCACCACAAAGAGAATGAGTTTCCTCTGTGTCAGTCCATTACCCTGCCAACGTTCAGGATGGAGCCAACACCCTTGGTCTCCCAGAGAAATTGGCTCAACATACCCCTGGTGTGGTTGCATGACATAGGACACTCATGCAATGCACTGCATGTGCTCTATTTAATGCACTATCACCAACAAGTCTACATGGGTGGTAACTCTGAAAACCTTGCCCAAACAGCTGGCTTCACCAAAGTATATGGAGTCATGTGGAGTCGTCGACCAGTTCGACTCTGCACTGGCTGTACGTTGGCATTGCCAAGGGGGCTTTCTCACTGACCGTGACCTGAATCCTGCTTCCACTAAGTCTTGCTTCATTGGTCTGGGATGGCGCCAGGCCAATGGGAGGCTTGAAAGCTCCTAAGGGATTCCAAAGTATGACCAAGGGTGAACACTACTGCTTTTGGCCATCACATCCGGGAAGGCCCTTGGGACTTTGCCACTCAAAGTATGATAGGTCAAGGAACCAGCAACATCAGCATTAGCTTCTCCCATGCTAATGCCATCGAGTTGATGCTGACTCATAGTGACCCTACAGGACAGGGTAGAACTGCCCTTGTGGGTTTCCCAGACTGTCACTCTTGCCCGGAGTCTACAGCCTCATATTTCTCCCAAGGAGTGGCTGGTGGTTTAAGACTACTGTCCTTGTGGTTAACAGCCCAAGAGTACCAGGGCCTCTAGAACTGCTGGATCCTAGACCCCCCACCCTGAACCCACAAAATCAGAATCTGCCCCCCAGCCCGATTTCCAGGAACCTGGGTAAGTGCATGCATGTGAAAGTTTAAGAAATACTTCCTTAGAAACCATTACTTTCCAGAACAAACTCCTCCTGCCAGAGGTGCATAAATGGAAGCCCATTAGGCCATGCTCGCCTAGAAGCAATTTGAGGTCTCAGTGCTCCTATATCCTGGCTGTCATCCAGATTTCCTTATTCTCACCTGGACTGTTGTCACTGCAGCAGGTATTGGTGAGTCCTCAGCACGAACAGCCCCAAATTAGGTCTAGAGACACAGCTCCCATTTCAGAGTAGTACAATCCACAGTTTACTGTAGAGTTTCTGGCTTTTACTGGCTTGGGGTAGGGTCTAGTGGGAAATGCATCTTAGCAAGAGCCATTATGTATTCTGGATGTGCACAATGAGTTTGTCTTGAGGCATATTTATGTCTGATGTTGTTATGTATTCTCTTTCTATCCCATGCAACGTTATTTTTTTTTGAAAATTTATATTTGCTTTTAATTACCCAGACATATAAGTGATTTATAGCTAGGTCTGATCGATTGGAATCAGATGACCACGCCTGGATTAACCATGGGTCCTGGTGACCATAGGCACCTCTTTCCATAGTCCAAGTGCCCGTTAGTTAACCTAGATAGTCAAAGTGCCTGCTAGGTAACCTAAATAGTCCAAGTGCCCGCTAGGGAACCTACATAGTCCAAGTGCCCGCTAGGTAACCGATATAGTCCAAATGCCCGCTAGGACCCTAATAGTCCAAGTGCCCGCTAGTTAACCTAGATAGTCCAAGAGCTCGCTAGTTAACCTACATAGTCCAAATGCCCGCTAGGTAACCTAGACAGTTCAAGTGACCACTAGGTTACCTACATAGTCCAAGTGCCCGATAGGGAATCTACATAGTCCAAGTGCCCGCTAGTTAACATAGATAGTCCAAGTACCCGCTAGGAAACGTACATAGTCCAAGTGCCTGCTAGGTAACCTAGATAGTCCAAGTGCCCGCTAGTTAACCTACATAGTCCAAGTGCCTGCTAAGGTAACCTAGATAGTCCAAGTGCCCAATAGTAAACCTACATAGTCCAAGTTCCCCCTAGGTAACCTAGATAGTCCCAAGGCCCGCTAGGTAACCTACATTGTCCTAGTGCCCCTTAGTTAACCTACATTCTCCAAGTGAACGATAGGGAACCTACATAGTCCAAGTGTCCGCTAGGTAACCTACATAGTCCAAAGCCCGCTAGTTAACCTACATAGTCCAAGTGCCCGTTAGGTAACCCAGATAGTCCTAATGCCCGCTAGGGAACCCACATAGTCCAAGTGCCCGCTAGGGAACTTACATAGTCCAAGGGCCCGCTAGGGAACCTACATAGTCCAAGTGCCCGTTAGTTAACCTAGATAGCCCAAGTGCCGGCTAGGTAACCTAGATAGTCCAACAGCCCGGTAGGTAGTCAACATACTCCAAGTAACCGCTAGGTAACGTAGATAGTTCAAGTGCTAGCTAGGTAACCTAGATAGTCAAAGTGCCCGCTAGATAACCTACAAAGTCTAATTGCCCACTAGGTAATCTATATAGTCCAAATTCCCGCTAGGGAGCCTACATAATCCAAATGCCCGCTAGGTAACCTAGATAGTCCAAGGGCCAACACATGCCATCGAGATGAGGGGAGGGAAACTATTAGCAAGAGGTCTTATTGATATGTAAGGGTTATCTGAGATTCACAGACTTGAAAGGACATGGCGGCAGATCCCAACATCACAGTTCCAGGTGGGACTACAGAAGCAAGAATAGGACAAGGATTGGGACCTGTGTGAAACAGGACAGTTTACAAGAGTGGTCCAGGGCCAAACAACCAAGGCTTTGGGGGCATGACTCATGACCGTGCAGCCCAGAATGGCAGCCTCGATTCAAGGATACACTTAGGCAAGTCTCTAAGCCCCACCATGGGCTGCCTAAGGGGTAATCCACTTTCCAATGCCCTCTGCCTGGTGGCAAGAGTGTTCACATCCCTGGTCAATGGTCTGAAGGAATTCACTGGAAGCTTAATCCACGTGGGGACTGTGCAAATAGAATTTTGGCTTTCACTGTTATCCACATACTTCTGAAAATTGTGAATTCTCAGAATTTCAGTTGAAAGGTAGGCTTGATGATCTGCTTCTGAGGGGTCACTATGGTGCACACAGCAGGTCACTGTGCATGCGCACCGGAATCAGTTCAACAGCAGCCAACAGCATTCTCCCTTATGTTGCTTGATGTTTGTTTTATGCCCACATCTCCTCTCTCTCTCTCTCTCTCTCTCTCTCTCTCTCTCTCTCTCTCTCTCACACACACACACACACACACACTGGTATTTCAAAAAGTCCCTGAAAAATTCCATTCTCTTTTGATTCCTTGTTCCACTAACTTTTGGGAGCCTGCTTGTGTGCATATATGACACCATTTGTTTGCTGAAAGTGAGGAGGAATTGAACCACTTGCTGAAGATCAAGGATTGCAGCCTTCAATATGGGTTACAATTCAATATAAGGAAGACCAAAATCCCCAAAACTGGACCAATAGGTGATAAACAGAGAAAAGGGCTTCAGTTGTCAAGGGTTTTGTCTTGCTTACATCCACTATCAATGTTCATAGAAACAGCAGTCAGGAGATCAAAAGATGTATTGTAATGGGTAAATCTGCTGCAGAAAACCTCTTTATAGTGTTGAAGAACAATGATGTTACTCTGAGGACTAAGGTGCACATGACCTAAGCCATGCTATTTTCCATTGCATCATATGCATGTGAAAGTTAGACACTGAATAAGGAAGGCTGTAGAAGAACAGATGCATCGAATTGTGGTCCACCAGAAGACTACTGACAGTACCATGGACTGCTGAAGGACTGACCAATCTGTATCAGAAGAAATAAGGCCAGAGTGCTGCTTAGAGGCAAGGATGGCAAGACGCCATCTTACATACTTTGGACATGTTGTCAGGAGAGACCAGTCCCTGGAGAAGGACATCCTATTTGGTACAGTGGAGAAGCCATGAAACAGAGGAGGTCCTCGAAGAAGTGGATGGACTCAGTGGCTTCATCGGTGGTTCAGGCACAGGAACAATTGTGAGGATGGTGCACGACCCTACAGTGTTTCATTCGGTTGTATGTGAGGTCACGACGAGTCCAAGTGTCCTCAATGGCACGCAACAACAACTAGCCAGAGCAGAGAGGAGCAATCTGCCCTCTGGGACTTCCCTGGGAAGGTCCTCAATGGAAATTGGGAAAGTCTAAGACCCTATGGTCATGAGTTATAGTGGTCGGAAGGCCCCAGAACAAATCCAGTAAGCCTTTCTAATCTGTGATCGTCTCCATGTCTCCATAATGGCCCCATTCTCACTTATGTAGTCCTGCCTGAGAGAGTGATGAATTGCTCTGCCTCCAATCACATTTTTGTGGCAGATTTCATCCATTTCTATAATTAGCGACATGGCCACACAGCCTTTGGACCCCATTATGGCCTCATGCTTATGGTCTCCTTCATCTAAATCATTTCTCCTACTTTTGTCTTTCTTCATTAATTGAATATCTGAGATACATATGGAAGGGGCATTATCTCTACAATAAGAGAAAGGGATGAGGTGGTGGTGGTATGGAGTGGGGTGGCACACCATCTCAGAGAATGAGAACAGCTGTTTCAATGGTTCCCACTGCAGTGTGGAAACTGCAGGTACACTAAAAGAGGACAGCAATGACAGCATTAAGGTCTTAGAGCTTAAGGACTCCCTCCCTCCTTAGGCCTCTCTTTCAACTATAAAATGTAGCTCTAAAATGCAGAGCTTCTCGGACACAGCTTGGAGGAAGCCTGTGGATCCAGGAAAGCCCCAATCTCAGCAGAACCAATTTGGCAATCCACAGGTCTGATTTTTGACCAGTCAGCTCACTTGGTCTAGCTCACTTGGTCTAGATCACTCAATTATGTTCACATAAACTACAACAAACAGGTTCACACTGTCACCACATTTTCTATATAAGAAAACTGGAACAGAAATAAGCTGCCAAATTACTTGGCTTCTTATAAAAGAAATAGCCAAGTGAATGTTTGGGAAAACAACAGCTCCCGCTATGTGGCACAGGGAGCCCTGGTGGCATAGTGGTTTTCACTTGGGCTGCTACCCACATAGTTCAAAACCACCACCCGCTCTGAGAGAGAAACGTTAGGGCTTTCTACCCCTGTAAAGAGTTGCAGTCTCAGAAACTCACAGGGGCTGCTCTACCCTGTCCAATAGGGTTGCTGAAAGTCAGGGTTGCTGTGAGTCACAAAAGATGCAATGGCAGTGAGTTTTCAGTTTGATTATTAAGCAAAATTATCAAATTCTGAAACTATTGTTTCTCAATCTATCCTCCATCAAGATCTACCTAAACACTTTTAAAAAATTAAGTCATTTTATCGGGGGCTCTTACACCACTTATAACAATGCATACATCAATTGTATCAAGCACATTTGTACCTACGGTACCATCATCATTTTCTTTATACTTGACCCCTTGGTATCAGCTCCTTTTCCCCCCTTCTCTCCCACTCTCCCACCCTCATGAAACCTTGATAAATTATACTTTCATATTTTACAATGTCCAAGGTCTCACTTCACCAATGTTTCTGTTGCTTGTCCCCCTGGGGTGTGAGCGTTAATACATCAATCATTGCTATCAGTTCCCTCTATCTCATCCCTACCCTCATGTTATCACTACTTCCATTACTGTTCCTGAAGGGTTTATCTGTCCTGGATTCTGTGTGTTGAGAGTTCTTATCTGTACCAGTGTACATGCTCTGGTCTAGCCGGCTTTGTAAGGTAGAGCTGAGGTCATGATAGTTGGAGGGAGTGAGCGGGAGAGGAAGCATTGAAGAACTAGACAAATGGTATGTACTGTGGTATGAGTTGGGGTGCCAGCCCCCCACCAGTAATCTTGGGTTCAATAAGCACAATTGTATGGTTGAGATATATAAATATTATATTAAAGTCACCGGGAGCATGAGCGATAGAAGAGACATTACAATAATGCAGTCAGACACAATTCATGGTAGCATGCTCACCTCCTGGATGGCCATGATCTTACCAGCCAGGTCCACGCTCAGTGTGGACGAAGGGAGGTGGGATGGAGACCAGGCAGGAGGCTCAAGGACTGGGCTGGAGGCTGGAGCCCCAGCACAAGGCGGGCTTCCCCAGACAAATGGCGCACAACGTGGGACAATATGAGTTATATCCCATATAACAATTATATGGCCCCATTGGTACGTAGAGTGAATTTGAAAATTGTGCGAAGTGAGGATCCGGTGTGGGGATTGACAGAGAAGTAGTGGAAATAGTGAATTAGAATTTTAAAGAGGATAATGGGAGCAAGGTAAAAGTAAACCTGAAACTTATGGTACCATGCTCTCTACTTACTGAAAAGACAAGGTGTAAAAGTAACGAAGAAAAAGATACAATGTTTTCTAAAAGTAGTAAAAAGGTATAATTCATGGTTCTCAGAGGAAGGAACTTTTGATTTAGAGACCTGGGAGGAGGTCATTGTCAACTTAAAGGAAGCACAGAGATGGGGAGAGTATCCCTATGGAGAAGTGGTCTCTGTGGGTACAAGTTAAGATGGTTTTAAAACTTTTGCAGGAGGAAGAGAATAAGGATGAACAGTCTAGTGAGAAGTCTTGTGTCTATTCAAATCTAGAAAAGCAAGCTAAAGTGTCTGTGAATAAGCATGATTTAGGTTAAGAAACTTTAGGAAAAACTGAAAAGGCAGGGATTGGTTTGTTATCTAAAGCCTCCAATTCTAGAACAGAACCTCATTGCCAAAGCCTGTATGCTCTCGCGAGACTGCAGACTCCGAAGGTTTAAAGGTGATACAGTACTAGAGGCAGTGGATTGCAAGATCCAAAGCATGGCTATTAAACAATCCCAGGAAGCTCCCTTGCTTTCAAAGGTAGAGAAAGCCAAGAAGCAGAACAGGCAACGTCTAAGATGCCCAAATTTAAATCAGATGAGAAGCAGTGAGAACGGGTTTCAGGCAGATGAGAAGATTTTAGGCAGAGCTAAAAGAATGAGCCTGAGTCAGAAGGGGACATAGTAAAAGCAACTGCTCTCCTGCTGGAATTTAGTGTAAGAAAGGCCAGAGATTGTAAAACAATCAAGCAAGCCAGCCCTGAAGGTAGAGAGATTAGCTCCAAAGAAATGCAAACTAGGAGACCTAGCACAGAAGGTGAAGTTCAGGAAGTGGAACTCCAAGATATCCAGATTGAAAAGAGTAGCTCAGAGAATAGACGTAAAGGAGCAAAGTATAGGAAAGCACCTTTACTCTCCAGAGTAGGAAGAGGGATTGCAGAAGAAGATTTAGAATGCAAGATGTCTTATCCTGTTAGAACCAAAAGGAATTCACAGTGCCTTTGCCTTTTAAGTTGCTAAAAGATCTCAAGCAGGCAATCAATGACTAGGGCCCAGACTCACATTTTGTAATTAGCATGATAAGGGCTCTAGCAGAGTCTGACAGCTGGACCCCTACAGATTGGAAAGCTTTAGTGAGAATTTGTCTTTACTCTTCAGAATGCTTGTGATATCAAATGCTATGGAAGGAAGCAGCCCTTGCAAGAGCTGGGAAGAATGCTGAGGATGGGATAGATATAGGAATTCATCAATTGCTAGGGGATGCAAATTATATTACAGTTGAGTCTCAACTACAGTTTACTGAACAGACAATAGGACAGATACATGAGGTTTGCTTAAGGGCCTGGGAAAAGATAATTCCATCAGAAGCGAGAACGCCGCGTTACAGGGCTATAAGACAACAGAATGATGAGCGTTACGCTGACTTTGTGTCCCGACTGGAAGATGCTATTTCCAAATGTGTGAAGAATGTTCAGGCAGTAAGAGACCTAGTGCACAAGCTATCTTATGATTTCTCTAATAAGCACTGTAAAAATGCCTTGCATCCCTACAGCGAACAGGGCACTTTGCTGGGTTATTTTAGGATATGCAGGAATGTAGAGGCAGAGGAATACAAGGCAGACCTCATGGCAGCTTCATTGGCAAACTATATCAGACCTGGAAGAAAGTGCTTTAGTTGTGGGAAGACAAGTCATCTTCAAAAGAGTGTAGGCAGAGCAGGCTGCGGCCAATGTCAGAGCATGGGCCAGGACCATGGAGATCGGGTTTAAACGAACCTGAACTCTGCCTCCATTGTAGGAAGGGAACTCATTGGGCGAGCCAATGTCGTTCAAAAATCAACAGTGAAGGGTCGCCATTAGCAAAGACTTCCCGGCGGGAAAATAGTGGAAGAAGCTTGATGCAGAGCCCTCATAGCAGAGCGTGGTAGGCAAGGTGTCTGCCTACTGGAGCAAAGAAGATCTTTGAGAGAAATCGCCTTTATCTAGCAGCCTCACAGCAGGAGAACAGACCTAGCCAAAGAGGCAAAAACCTAGTCTCTGTTCTCACTGCAGTTGGTTTGAATAACCAAGAGATGGCTCAGAAGCCTTCACAGGAGCTTGATCCTCAAAAGCAGGGACCTCTTATTGAAAGATTAATACAGTTTCTATCAGGAAGATTTAACCTTAGTACTCAAGAAATTAAAATTGATACTGGAGTTGATAAGAGTTGTAAGAAAAAGCCCAAAACTGTGATTGAATCAGAAACGAAGAGCAGTAATTGGGGTCCACTACCTAAAAGAACTATAGGAAGTTTATTAAGAAAGTCCAAAAAAAAAAAAAAAAAAGAAAGTCCAACATAAATTCTCAAGGTGTTGCTGGAGTTATTGGTCAGGATTGTGAAGAAGAAATTAAGGCAGTAATGAGTTCTGATATACCATGGTTTGTAAAAATGTAGGATCGCTTAAGCCAATTTTCCCTTCCTTGCATTTCTAGAGTAAAAATTTATACCTATCAGGAAAGAGTACTTGAGAAGTTTGACCACCCTATAAATCAAGCAGTCTTCTGGACTGCTGTTGTGGAGAAACAGCGCCCCCACATGGAATTAGAAATGGAAGGAAAAAGGTTTGTTAACTGTGGATGCCGGGTCATTTCCTTAGGGCATTCAGGGGGGCCTAAGGCCCTCCCATTAACTTCCCCTAAAGCCAGCATAGAGGGAATGAGTGAAGTTAACCAAGACAGAATATTGCAAGGTAAAATCATACAGTGTGAGAAGCCTGAAAGGCAAAACGGCTCAATTGAGCCTATAACCTTATTGGTAAGCCTGGAGAAAAAATGTCTGCTTGGTAAGTTACTTCAAGATCAGCTGAACAAATTTATTAAGAATTTTTTCAGTCTTTCAAAGTATGATAAGAAGTTCTCCCAATTAGTTAGCTCTCTTAATTCTCTGAGGGATGGGAGCCAGTATTTACATAACAATGAAGGTTATCTAACTAGTACTTTTACTGGTTCAAGATCTAGCAATGCTTTACTATTTAAATTGTTAAAACAGAAGGAGGAGAAGAGGAATCTTATGTGTGACAAAGTTCATTTACTCATTTTAACTAAAAAATTTTTCTCCTTACTAAAAGCTTGTAATAAAATTAGGGAAGATAAACACGTTTTCAATTCTACAGAGAAAATTGATCCTAAGAAATCTGAGGATGATGGAAACTGTGTTTGGGATCCAGGTCCATTCACCTGGAGAAAAGGCTATGCATGTATGTTTTTTACAGAATAAAACTGATGGACTCCCTTTAAAAGGACGCAACCACCTTTGGAGAAAGATGGACAAGGAAGAGATGGAGAGGCCAACATTTGCAAGGGTTTAAGGGAAACATTTCATTAGATATTGATCAGCTTAAAAAGGATATTTTCTATACATTCAAAGACAAGCTTGAGGCTTCTCCTGGCTCTGATGTGATTAAGCAATTGAGGAGTAGCATGGAAGGGTTGGACCCGCGAGCTTGGGGGCAAAGTACTTCACATAGCTTAAGTTCCAGTCTGACTGTGTTTTTTATCATAATTGTGATGCTTGCAGTCTCATGTCACTTCTATAGGAAGCTAATAGATATGAAAAGAGACCATGTTGCCTCCGTGACACTTTTTGAATCTTAAACATAATGCAGAGAGGGGAAATGTGGGATACTAGCACCAAGGGAAATAATACTGGGACTTATTCCCTGACTGGTACAGAGGGAATCTGGGAGACTAATGTTCCATGGCTGGAAGACCACCACTCTGTTAGTTGGAGATATACTCCAAGTTCATGTTCCTGCGGTAATCTATCATTTCCACAGATTCTCCCTTAAAGCTGTGCTGCCTTAAAGTGAGCGCATGGCTGATACATTCTCCCTATAGAAGCAGACATTCCTATTTGGCTCTATTTCTTCCCACCGCAGTATCCAATCTCTCTCATACCTTCCTCCAATAACAGATGGGAATAAGGGGACTTTACCCCCAGTGCCTGGATTCTAAATGTTTCTATCAAGCCTGAATTTTTGGCTATATTAATTGGATCATGAAGTTTTGCCTTTACAGCTTTAAATGTATAGAAAATGATTTAAAAACACGTCAGTCACGCCCACCACAGGTTTCCCGCTCCTAAAACTCACTTCCGTGCAAAAAGACACCTGAGTGGCAGGCGGGTTGGGCCGCCCGCGTGGAGCATAGACTCCACAGCGCCAAGGCCGCTCTCCGCTGAGGCGCCCTCAGGAGGCGCCCGAACGCGCCCCGCCCCGCCCCCCCCCCCCTGTTGGGGACGTCCGGCGGAGCCTCAGCAAGGCATCCCGAGGGCGGCCAGGCTCGGGCTCGTTCTTCGAGCCGGCAGGAAGCGCAGCACCGGCGCCGGAACCTCCGGCCGGGATCTCCAAGAGCTAGCCGCCGCGACCCCCCGCCCTCGGCCGCCCTCAGCCGCGCCGCATCCGGGTCCGCTGCCGCTCTCACCTGCGCGGCGCCCCGCCCCGCGCAGTGCGCTCCGGATCCGTGTGCCGTCAGTAGCCCCAGCCGCCGCGACCGCCCCGCGCGGTCACCTCCCGCCTGCCCGGCGCCGCACTGCGCCCGCCCGCCGCCCGCCGCCCACGGCCAGGGCCCGTTCAGCCGCCCCCGCCGCCCGGACCGGCGGAGCACGTGCGCCCGCGCCTCCCAGCGAGCTGCACGGCCGGCCGGGGCCTCCAGCTGCCTTTCTGGAGCCTCTCCTGGAGGGTCCTGAGGGACCGCAGAGCCCCCGGACCCCTGCCTTCTGGAGCGGCCCGCAGCCGCCTCGCGGGGACCCCTCTGCCTCGGCGTTCCCTCGCAGCCCTTCGCCCCACTTGTGCCCCGCGGCGCCGCAGACCCCAGAACCCCCTTCCTGAGCGTAGGAGTGCGGGGATGTTGCCCCGCACCGTCGATGGCCGTTGAAAGGCTGAAGTTCCCACTTCCAAGTTCAAGAATATTCTGTGTGTTCATTTTTGTGATAACAGCTAACACTTGGCTGCAGTTTCATCGGTTAACCAATTCTTTTCGTATTCTGCTCGCCTGTTCGCTTTTGTCTCAACCAGGAAATGTCACGCCCCTCATTCTTGGATCACAGTTGAATTTTTTATTGATTATAAACCCTAATGTCGACTTACTGTAAAGCACCTGTACGAGGAAGCTTCAAAAATTCATGGGAAATTATCTTCTCTTTTCATTCCTTTCTCCCACGATCTTTCCGAAGCTCCCGCGTGTTGTGATGCCAGTGTACAATTAGTAAAGCCACTCTGGCAAATAATTCAGTAGTCTGGGATATAATTTAGAACTATATGCTATGCAAAGCAAAGGTGGCAAAACAATCCAGTGGTAAAGGAATACTTTGGTTAATGAGTGGTTGAATTGGCTGAATTTACAAGAAATCAAAGGAAGGAGCATACTACATTCAAAAATAAACTCCAGGAGGATTAGAGCGATAAAATATTCAAAGCATTAAAAACTTAGAGGGATTTATTTTCGAGAGTAGCAATTTAGCTTTAGTGAGGTGGAAACTTTAAGCAAGACACGAAGGTTCATGTCTTTAAAGGAAAGATAAAGCTATTTGACTATATACAGATGTTTTTACCTTTTAGCATGGTATCACAATGACAAGAAAAGTGTTTTAAAAGAACAATTGGCTATGCAAAACGCATGGCAATCTAACATAAAGTTCCTATAAATTATTTTTCCAGACAAATTGCTCGGTTCTATATGTTTTTAATACAGGCAATGCATACACACAGACAACTAACAGAAGAGAGGTTCATAAGCATGATTCATAAACATTGAAAAGATGCCTAATGTCATTGAAAGCCCTGGAAACATAAAGGGTTGAGATATAAATATTAAAGTCATTGGGAGCATGAGAGATAGAAGAGATATTACAATAATGCAGTCACACACATATCATGGTAGCATTGCTCACCTCAGCCCCACTTGGTGGTCCACATGGAGAGAGGGGGAAGGGAAGGAGGACAAGGGGAATTGGAAACGGGAGGGTAAAGACATACATCACAGGAAGGACTTGGACTATGTTATACAGCGGTGAGAAGGGGTGGTCTAGGGGCATACATGCAATAGGAAGAGGAGGGATTGGGGGTATACAGGTGACAAAATGGGCGGATCCTACATTTAGAATGGCAGCTTAACTTTGACCTGTTTTCTGGATCTCCATATGAACCATTATCAGTAGGGTGTGAACTCCACCTACTGGAACCAAGCTAATGGTTCCAAGTTTTAGAGAAAAGCAATCCATTGTCTCCACCAGCAGGGAGCAGAGACTGCAGTCTGGCAGCATTGCCTTGAGGGACCTTGCAAGCATCTGGCCCACACACATTATCCCTCTAGTAGGAATCAACCCAGTTAACTTACATTGGGGCTTTTAATCTCCAGACTATATATTTTTATTGGAGTAGAAAGCCTCATCTTTCTTCCCTGGAGCTGGCTGGTGGTTTTGAAGAGTGAAACCTTGTGGTTAACCGCCCAACCCATAACCTTCTATGGCACTAGAGCTCCATGACTCTGAACTAGCAACGTAAAATGCTTTGCCCTCAGGCAGAGTTTGTTTGCTTCCACCCACTCCTCTGGCCAGCCTGGTGAGGAGTAGTCTAGCCCTCAAGAACTTGCCTGAGTATGCCCTTGATGGGAATTGGGGTACTGAGGTTGCACGTTCATGCCCTGACCAAGATGGTTGGAGGGCCCTGAACCAGTCCTGTAAACTTTTCTAATCTGCAATAATGTATTTACTCCAATCATGGTCCCTTCCCCATTTCTGTAGTCACATTTCCAACTGTGATGGTCTGATCTGCTGGGAACTTGACTTTTAAAGGGGCTTCCTTTGTTTTCCATGTGACCGAGCTGTTGTGAATCCTTCAGTCCCCATTATGGCCTCATGCTTACGGTCTCCCTCAACCAGATGATTTGTTTTTTCTGGACTTTGTCCCATTCAAGATTTAACAAGGGGGGTCTCTGTAAATTATATTTGAACTTCGAGTCTTCTCCCTGATCTAAAACAATGCACACAAAAATATATACCAATTCGATCATTTCTACATGTACAATTTGCTAACATTCATTATATTTCTGAAATTATGTAGCCATTCTCACTGTCCTTTTCCAATTCCAAATTTCCATCACACACATAAGCTCACTGCCCCTTAAACTTTTCACCTAACCTTCCAAGTTCCTGTGTCAATCTGATCACAGACAGATTATTCTTTAAAAGAGCACAATGTCTAAAGCAGATCTTCTTCACTGATTCAGCTTTTGGTTGGCTTTAAAAAGACTTTACAAAAATCAAATCTGCTGCTATCAAGTTAATGCTGACTCATAGTGAATACCCCCTATGGGCTTCTGAGACTGTAACTGTTTACAGGAGTAGAAAGGCCCACCTTTCTCCTGCAGAGCGGCTGGTAGTTTCAAACTGCTGAGCTTGTGGATCGCAGCCCAACATGAGTGCCCAGCAAAGAGCACCCAGAGAAACTGAGCCCCACATCCTTAAGCCACATGAGCCATGGAGTCGGGCAGAGTTGAGATGCAGTCCTCCCCAAAGCCTTCAGAAACAACAAGAAGCCTTCAGAGACATCAAGAAGGATCACTAACTCTTTTGGTAGCCAAAAGAACGATCAGCCCCATAGTCAAGAGGCAGGACAAGTATCAGTGGCTCTGGCCAGACTGGAGGGGCTCACTCAAGGCCATTCCAGGCCAGGGCCAGGTACCTGTGTCTGGCTTCGAGTACTCCAGGCACAGAATCTCTGACTCATGGGCCTCCACCTTCAGCATTTCACTCAGGAACTGCAATTCGTGGACCCTGCAAAATGAGAAGAGAGGAGAGGCCGTTCAGTGCCAGGCAGCGGGGGGAAAGAATCATCACCCACCCCCTTCCACCTTTTCCTCTCCATCAAGAGCTGTTTTACTTTACCTTTTGGGTTGAACCTTTAGAAAAATGAGTCAAGATATGTCACATTCAACTCTCTCACCTGGTCTCCCTTCGTATTAATGTTTTATGCACTACAGTACACAGTGATAAGGACCACGGAGGTCACACTGGTACAACATTATTAGACTTTATTTAAACGTCACCAGCGGGGGTTGCTCTGAGTTGGAATCAACCCAATGCCAATGAGTTTGTTTGTTTATCCCACGAATGTACTTCTTCTGCTCCAGGATCCCAGGAGCCCCCACGGCACATGGGTGTCATCTGTCCCAGTCTAGAACGGCTTTCAGTCTTTGCTTGTCTTTCCTACCCTGACACCTGGGAGAGTGTGATAAGTTACTCTGGCAGGTGTACCTCAAATGAAGGTTGCCTGATGTTTCCTCATGACTATCCTAAGTTCCTTATACATTTGGGTCAAGAATACCAGACACAATGCTAGGAGGAGGCTGCATGGAAAAACAGAACTAAAAGAAACTTTCCATCAACGTTGGTTGTTGTTGTTCAACATTTTATTGGGAGTTCTTAAGAGTCATAACATTTTCTGGGAACATTTTGAAACCTCTCAGTGTACCCTCTCACCAGATTCATGCTGCTGCCACGGGATGTTAACCTTAATGACTTGGCTAAGGGTGGGTTTTGCCGTTTCTTCATTGTCAAGTTAGTATCTTTCCCTTGGAGATAATAAATTTTGTCCCCAACCCTTTTCAGCTAAACCCTCCTGAACCTCTGTCCTTGGGGGCCTAAAGTTCCCCCATCCTGTCCCCTGGAGGCAACGGCTTGTCCCATAGCAAGCAAGTCATAATGATTAGCTCTTGTCTTTAACAAGTAAAGGAATATACATTAACCAAGCACCTAGTAAGTACTAGGCATTCTAAATCTCCCACTTACATTGTCTCCTGTTCGTAAAAATCAAATGCATCAGGTATGTCATTTCACAATTGCAGAAACTAAGGTTTGGTCAAGTTCAGGAACATGTCCAAAGAGGCCAAGCTAAGACTGCACAGGGGCATACTGAAAAACGTCTGAGATGAGTCAGCACTAAAATCCCCTCCCATCCTCAGAGCCAATTAACAGATACGAAGGGACCCAGGGGCACAGCTTGGGGAGCAAGGGTGCTGGAGGAAACAAATTCCACACTTGAGGAACCCCAGCTCCTAATGGTAGGCCAGGAAACACGGTCAGTCTCAGCAGACCTGGCCCACGTACCTCTACACTCCAGACGCAGGAGGAATGATACAGAGCTGAATACACCTTGCCCACTTTCTTGGGGCCCTTCACACCCCAGACATAAGTACTATGGTCATTGTACACACAAGACAGCCACGGATTTGCAGGATCAAAGGTCAAGGTGATGGTGTCCCGATACTTCGCATTGGCCACTCCAGCGAAAAGGCGACTGAGGAAAGAGGGGGTCAGGGTGTCCAGGGCAGACAGGGCAAACTGGTGAGTTAGCGCTAATGAAAAGGGGCACTAAAGGGAGGAGCAGCAGGGTGGCCAGCAGTCACTGGAGAAAGAACGCAGCGGCTGGCCTGGCATTCCTTGCCATGGGGCTCTGCAAAAGAACACAAGCTATTTCATAGCCCCCAACATCAGGCGGGGACAGTGTGTGGCCGTGATGCAGCCAAGCAGATGTCAGGCCCTTCTAGACTCACGTCAGAGGAAAAGGAAGGGCACTGTGCAAACCAGTCATGGTCATATATCATTTCCTGCCATTTGCAGATTTAGCCCACTCCTTCCCTGAATGAGAAATTAATATACCCAACTGCAGAACTGCCCCGCTTCCTGACAGCACTGAAACCAGAGCAAAACTTCACTTCCTGCAATCACCCAACCCAAGGCCCGAGGCTACAATAAGACCCTCCTACCTTAGCTGCTACCCAGGACCACCCTGAGGGAGAAAGGCCTGCTCCGTCAGGTTTCCAGCCTCTCTCAGAAACCCTAAGGAACTGCCCGTCTGTCCTAGCTGTGGTGTTTACAGGACAATGCATTAATTACCACACTGCAGACTCAGATTACCACGGTTGCCCACAGTGAGCAACAAATGCTAAAAGACCCACCTGTGCTTGACTGCAAGGGTCTTCCCAGAGGTCTATGTGTGCCCTCCTCTCCTTGCAGCATGCCAGGGACGGCCTGGCACAGAGTGGGGCTCTGACAGGACTCAGGGGCCCACCCACACCGCTCACCTGGCCTCTGTGATGCTGGCAATGTCTGTCCCCAGGGCATGGGGCCGGGGCAGCGTGCTGAGGAAGTGCAGGTTGAAGGGGTTGAAAAGGCACACGGTGCCGTCAGCACAGCCGCAGAAGATGTAGTCCTGGCTCACCGAGATGCAGTGGGCCACTGTGGTCTGTGAGCACAGAAGCCACAGTCAGCAAGGGCGTCTGTCCACTCCTTCACCGGACACCTCAACAGCCATGAGCCAAGGGGCAAGGACAAGCGCAAGGCAGGCCAGCTGCCCTGGGCAGAGCCCCTCAATGCCCCTCCCTCTAACAGCAGCTGGCCAGAGGGCCCACAGCCCCGTGCAATTAGGGGGAAGGAGTCAGCAAGCCTTCCTTATAAGGCACCTGAGGTTTGGGCAAAGACACACCCAGAAAAGGCCGGCCCAGAGAAAGGCAGCAGAGGCAGCGGACAGGGCCAGCACACTTACTGTGATGCTGTCTGTGTGCTGAGCAGAAGAGGAAAGCAGAGGAAGAGGCAGAGACAGAGAGGGCGAGCAAGCAGAGAGGTTCCCAAACACCTTCCTCCGCCTGGGGCCTCCCCCAGCGTGCATGCAGACTCAGGTGCCCTGGAGCCCGGAGGTGACAGACGGGAGGGTGCCGACAAAGCATTCACTTACACTCAGCTCCACCCACTTGTCCAACAGTCTCCGGGTCACTGAACTCGCACAGCTGCCCTGAGGATGTGATACAGAAGGTGCTGTCAGTCTTCTTCCCGCGGCCACAGGCTACATCAGTGAACAGGTTGTTCCGCAGGTTCCCCCAGCAGCCCGGAGCGGCCCAGCAGGGGTACAGTGGCATTCACCTGTGGAGACCCACCACAGGTGCCACCCACACACCCTGCAGGCTACCCCCTGGAAAGCAGGCCCTGGGGAGGGAGGGAGAAGGCTTCCCTTGCATATTGACATAGCACCTGGCCCAGCTGAGACTTCCAAGGGGCTTTTGAGCATGCAGAAGGGGGCGCAGGTGGAACATATCTGGGCAGACCCCACCCTAGTGGCTACTTGCTGCCTCACCTTTGAGGTCTTGCTGTCATCGAGGTACCAGAACTTGATGTGCCGGTTGCCTGCAGTGACAAAGTAGCTGCAGTCCTCAGAGAAGAATACTGCTGTCACCTGACTGGACACCTTGTTGGAAGCCACTACAATGTTTTTCTGGAGAGAAAGTCAAGGGAAATCAAGGCTCTGCTTCTAGGAGCTGAGGGAAAAGAAACTTACACACCGAAGGTTAGACAAGCTGTGAACTTGACTCTCCTTCTGCCCCTTCTTCAGCATCCTAGATATCCAGTTGCTCCTTTCTGCTCAGAGTTCTCTAGAAAGGGACTGAGGCCAGCAGGCGGAAGTAAAGGCCACCGGTCAGCAGTTTCTTGGCTCCCCTCCCGGCCCCGCCTGTCCTGAGGCCAGCAGCCCACTCACCTTCCAGGCCCAGACATTGACGATCATGTCATGCTGGTAGCCCACTGAGACAATGTACTTGGCACTGGATGAGAAGGCCACACATGCCATGCCATACTTATGCTCCTGAAGCTCCGCCACCAGGCTGCGCTCCGACACGTCCCATACCCGCACAGCAGGCATGTGTCCACTCTGCAGGGACCGAAGACCCCGAAGTAAAGGCCAGAGGCTATCAAAAGAGATAGTGTCTGGGGTCTTAAAGGCTTGAAGGTGAGCAAACGGCCATCTGGCTCAGAAGCAAAAAAGCCCACATGGAATAAGCACACCAGCCTGTGCGATCACAAGGTGCCAAAGGGACCAGGTATAAGGCATTATGCAAAATATATATATATATATATATATATATATATATATATATATATATATATATATATATATATGGTATAAGGCATTATGTGGGGTCCCGTGGTGCTGACCCACACGGCGTCACCATGAGTTGGAATGGACTCCTTAGAAACGGGTTTAGTAAGCAGCACAAAGAGGAAACTCCTTGGTGAACTGGAGGACACGGTAGCTGAAACCATGGGCTCCAACATACTACCCCTGAGGCTGGCAAAGGACCGGGCAGTGCTGCCTTGTGTTGCAAAGAAGGTCCCTGTGATGTCAGAATGACTGGACAGCACTAACAACAACAAAGGATGTCAGGCCCCTTCACTTCCCCAGACCACTGACCAGGTTCAAAGACCCGCATGCGAGTATGGTTTCACAGTTAGACGTGTTTAGAAAAAATAATGTTTGCAAAAGTAAAATCTTGGTTTACATTTTACAGAGCATGCACAATTAGTAGAACTCTTAAGGTCCACTGGAACCTGTTTAGGGTCCCCTCCACTTGCTCACCACCGATAAGTCGATTCTGACTCATATTGATCCTACAGGAGAGGTTAAAATTTCCCCTGTGGGTATTTCTGAAACTGTAGCTCCTTATGGGAATAGAAAGCCTCCTCTTTCTCTGCAGCTGGTGGGTTCAAACTGCCAACCTTGTCTTTAGCAGCTCAGGACTGACTTGTATCTCTATGAAACCAAAATCTACCTCACTGCCAGGGAGGTGATGCTGACTCATAGTGACCCTATGAGGCAGAGTAGATCTGTCCCTGTGAGTTTCTGAGACTGTAACTCTTTATAGGAGTAGACAGACTCTTCTTCCCACGGAGTGGCTGGTGGTTTCAAAGTGCTGACTTTGGTGTTAGCAGCCCAACATGCAAACACTATGCCACCAAAGCTACTTTTGTACCCCTATAAGTAGATAAATATTTCTCTTATATCTGTGTTTCAACCAAAGGCATGGCTATAAAGGAAAAAAGGCCATGAGTGTCAAGAATGATTTGAAAATGTGGAGTTCTTTTGGGAAAGGATATATATATACTTGTGTAAATAAATAGAATTCTGACGGCAAGAGTGGTCAGGAGTTGGACTGTTAATCTCAAGGTCAGCAGTTTGAATGACCAACCGCTCCTCTGGAGAAAGAGGAGATTTTCTACTCCTCTAAAGAATCACAGTCTCAGAAACCCACGGGGGCCATTTTACTCAGTCCCATGGGCCTGTGAGTTGGAATGGACTTGATGGCAGTGAGGGCATGTAAATATGCAAACACCCACCTCGGACTTAGGATTTGACCTGCTCCCTCAGCCCCGTGAGCATCTGCAGCCATGGACTTGGCCTTCTGTGAAGAACCCATTAGTGCACCACCACAAAGAGAATGAGTTTCCTCTGTGTCAGTCCATTACCCTGCCAACGTTCAGGATGGAGCCAACACCCTTGGTCTCCCAGAGAAATTGGCTCAACATACCCCTGGTGTGGTTGCATGACATAGGACACTCATGCAATGCACTGCATGTGCTCTATTTAATGCACTATCACCAACAAGTCTACATGGGTGGTAACTCTGAAAACCTTGCCCAAACAGCTGGCTTCACCAAAGTATATGGAGTCATGTGGAGTCGTCGACCAGTTCGACTCTGCACTGGCTGTACGTTGGCATTGCCAAGGGGGCTTTCTCACTGACCGTGACCTGAATCCTGCTTCCACTAAGTCTTACTTCATTGGTCTGGGATGGCGCCAGGCCAATGGGAGGCTTGAAAGCTCCTAAGGGATTCCAAAGTATGACCAAGGGTGAACACTACTGCTTTTGGCCATCACATCCGGGAAGGCCCTTGGGACTTTGCCACTCAAAGTATGATAGGTCAAGGAACCAGCAACATCAGCATTAGCTTCTCCCATGCTAATGCCATCGAGTTGATGCTGACTCATAGTGACCCTACAGGACAGGGTAGAACTGCCCTTGTGGGTTTCCCAGACTGTCACTCTTGCCCGGAGTCTACAGCCTCATATTTCTCCCAAGGAGTGGCTGGTGGTTTAGGACTACTGTCCTTGTGGTTAACAGCCCAAGAGTACCAGGGCCTCTAGAACTGCTGGATCCTAGACCCCCCACCCTGAACCCACAAAATCAGAATCTGCCCCCCAGCCCGATTTCCAGGAACCTGGGTAAGTGCATGCATGTGAAAGTTTAAGAAATACTTCCTTAGAAACCATTACTTTCCAGAACAAACTCCTCCTGCCAGAGGTGCATAAATGGAAGCCCATTAGGCCATGCTCGCCTAGAAGCAATTTGAGGTCTCAGTGCTCCTATATCCTAGCTGTCATCCAGATTTCCTTATTCTCACCTGGACTGTTGTCACTGCAGCAGGTATTGGTGAGTCCTCAGCACGAACAGCCCCAAATTAGGTCTAGAGACACAGCTCCCATTTCAGAGTAGTACAATCCACAGTTTACTGTAGAGTTTCTGGCTTTTACTGGCTTGGGGTAGGGTCTAGTGGGAAATGCATCTTAGCAAGAGCCATTATGTATTCTGGATGTGCACAATGAGTTTGTCTTGAGGCATATTTATGTCTGATGTTGTTATGTATTCTCTTTCTATCCCATGCAACGTTATTTTTTTTGAAAATTTATATTTGCTTTTAATTACCCAGACATATAAGTGATTTATAGCTAGGTCTGATCGATTGGAATCAGATGACCACGCCTGGATTAACCATGGGTCCTGGTGACCATTAGGCACTTCTTTCCATAGTCCAAGTGCCCGTTAGTTAACCTAGATAGTCAAAGTGCCTGCTAGGTAACCTAAATAGTCCAAGTGCCCGCTAGGGAACCTACATAGTCCAAGTGCCCGCTAGGTAACCTAGATAGTCCAATTGCCCGTTAGCTAACCTAGATAGTCGAAGTGTCCGCTAGTTAACCTACATAGTCCAAGTGCCCGCTAGGTAACCTATATAGTCCAAATGCCCGCTAGGGACCCTAATAGTCCAAGTGCCCGCTAGTTAACCTAGATAGTCCAAGAGCTCGCTAGTTAACCTACATAGTCCAAATGCCCGCTAGGTAACCTAGACAGTTCAAGTGACCACTAGGTTACCTACATAGTCCAAGTGCCCGATAGGGAATCTACATAGTCCAAGTGCCCGCTAGTTAACATAGATAGTCCAAGTACCCGCTAGGAAACGTACATAGTCCAAGTGCCTGCTAGGTAACCTAGATAGTCCAAGTGCCCGCTAGTTAACCTACATAGTCCAAGTGCCTGCTAGGTAACCTAGATAGTCCAAGTGCCCAATAGTAAACCTACATAGTCCAAGTTCCCCCTAGGTAACCTAGATAGTCCCAAGGCCCGCTAGGTAACCTACATTGTCCTAGTGCCCCTTAGTTAACCTACATTCTCCAAGTGAACGATAGGGAACCTACATAGTCCAAGTGTCCGCTAGGTAACCTACATAGTCCAAAGCCCGCTAGTTAACCTACATAGTCCAAGTGCCCGTTAGGTAACCCAGATAGTCCTAATGCACGCTAGGGAACCCACATAGTACAAGTGCCCGCTAGGGAACTTACAGAGTCCAAGGGCCCTCTAGGGAACCTACATAGTCCAAGTGCCCGTTAGTTAACCTAGATAGCCCAAGTGCCGGCTAGGTAACCTAGATAGTCCAACAGCCCGGTAGGTAACCAATATACTCCAAGTAACTGCTAGGTAACGTAGATAGTTCAAGTGCTAGCTAGGTAACCTAGATAGTTAAAGTGTACGCTAGATAACCTACAAAGTCTAATTGCCCGCTAGGTAATCTATATAGTCCAAATTCCCCCTAGGGAGCCTACATAATCCAAATGCCCGCTAGGTAACCTAGATAGTCCAAGGGCCCGGTAGGTAACCTACATAGTCCTAGTGCCCCTAGTTAACCTACATTCTCCAAGTGCACGATAGGTAACCTACATAGTCCTAGTGCCCCTAGTTAACCTACATTCTCCAAGTGCCCGATAGGGAACCTACATAGTCCAAGTGCCCGCTAGGTAACCTACATAGTCCAAATACCCTCTAGTTAACCTACATAGTCCAAGTGCCCCATAGGGAACCAACATAATCCAAGTGCCCGCTAGGGAACCTACATAGTCCAAGTGCCAGTTAGGTAACCTAGATAGTCCAAATGCCCGCCAGGAAACCCACATAGTCCATGTGCCCGCTAGGGAACTTACATAGTCCAAGGGCCCGCTAGGGAGCCTACATAGTCCACGTGCCCGCTAGGTAACCTAGATAATCCAACAGCCCGCTAGGTAACCTACATACTCCAAGAACCCGCTAGGCAGCGTAGATAGTTCAAGTGCCAGCTAGGTAACCTAGATAGTCCAAGTGCCCGCTAGTTAACCTAAGTAGTCCAAATGTCCGATAGGGATCCTACATAGTCCAAGTGCCGCTAGGTAACCTACATAGTCCAAGTGCCCGTTCGTTAACCTAGATAGTCCAAGTGCCCTCTAGGTAACCTAGACTGTCCAAGTGCCCGCTAGGTTACCTACATAGTCCAAGTGCCCGTTCGTTAACCTAGATAGTCCAAGTGGCTGCTAGGAAACCTACATAGTCCAAGGGCCCGCTAGGTAACCTAGATAGTCCAAGTGCCCGCTAGGTAACTTAGAGTCCAAGTGCTCACTAGTTAACCTACATAGTCCAAGTGCCCGCTATGTAACCTAGATAGTCAAAGTGCCCGTTAGGTAACCTAGATAGTGCAAGTGCCCGCTAGGTAACTTACATTGTACAAGTTCCCACTACGTAACCTAGATAGTCCAAGTGCCCGTTACCTAACCTAGATAGTCCAAGTGCCCGCTAGGCAACCTACATAGTCCAAGAGCCCGTTCGTTAACCTAGAAGTCCAAGTGCCCGCTAGGTAACCTAGACAGTCCAAGTGCCCGCTAGGTTACCTGCATATTCCAAGTGTCCGTTCGTTAATCTAGATAGTCCAATTGCCCACTAGGTAACCTACATATTCAAAGTGCCCGCTAGGTAACCTATATAGTCCAAGTGCCCGCTAGGTAACCTACATAGTCCAAGGGCTCAGTTGTTAACTTTGATAGTCCAAGTGCCCGCTAGTTAACCTAGATTGTCCAAGTGCCTTCTAGTTAACCTACATAGTCCAAGGGCCCACTTGTTAACCTAGATAGTCCAAGTGTCCTCTAGTTAACCTACATAGTCCAAGTGCCCGCTAGGTAACCTAGATAGTCCAAGTGCCCGCTACGTAACCTAGATAGTCCAAGGGCACGCTAGCTAACCTACATAGTCCAAGTGCCCGCTAGGTAACCTAGATAGTCCAAGTGCCCGCTAAGGAACCTACATAGTCCAAGTGCACGCTAGTTAACCTAGATAGTCCAAGTGCCCGCTAGTTAACCTAGATAGTCCAAGTGCCTGCTAGGTAACCTACATAGTGCAAGTGTCCGCTAGTTAACCTACATATTCCAAGTGCCCGCTAGTTAAAATAGACAGTCCAAGTGCCCGCTAGGGAACTTACATAGTCCAAGTGCCCACTAGGTAACCTAGATAGTGCAAGTGCCCGCTAGTTAACCTAGATAGTTCAATTACCCGCTAGGTAACCTAGATCGTCCAAGGGCCCCCTAGTTAGCCTACATAGTCCAAGTGCCCACTAGGTAACCTACATAATCTAAGTGCCCGTTAGCTAACCTTGATAGTCCAAGGGCCCGCTAGTTGACCTACATAGTCTAAGTGCCAGCTAGGTAACCTAGAATGTCCAAGTGCCCGCTAGGTTACCTACATAGTCTAAGTGCCCGTTCGTTAACCTAGATAGTCCAAGTGCCCGCTAGGTAACCTACATAGTCCAAGTGCCCGCTAGGTAACCTATATAGTCCAAATACCCGCTAGGGAACCTACATAGTCCAAGTGCCCGGTAGGGAACTTACATAGTCCAAGGGCCCGCTAGGGGACCTACACAGTCCAAGTGCCCGTTAGTTAACCTAGATAGTCCAAGTGCCCGCTAGGTAACCTAGATAGTTCAACAGCCAGCTAGGTAACCTACATACTCCAAGAACCCGCTATAACGTAGATAGATCAAGTGCCAGCTAGGTAACCTAGATAGTCCATGTGCCGCTAGGTAACCTACAAAGTCAAAATGCCCGCTAGGTTATCTATATAGTCCAAATGCCCGCTAGGGAATCTACATAGTCCAAGGGCCCGCTAGTTAACGTAGATAGTCCAAGTGTCGCTAGTTAATCTACATAGTCCAAGGGCCCGCTAGTTAACCTACATAGTCCAAGTACCCGCTAAGAAACCTAGATAGTCCAAGTGCCCTCTAGTTAACCTAGATCCTCCAAGTGCCCGCTAAGAAACCTAGATAGTTCAAGTGCCCGTTACCTAACCTAGAGAGTCCAATTGCCTGCTTTGCAACATACATAGTCCAAGTGCCCGTTCGTTAACCTAGAAGTCCAAGTGCCGCTAGGTAACCTAGACTCTCCAAGTGCCCGCTAGGTTACCTACATAGTCCAAATGCCCGTTCGGAAACCTAGCGACACACCAAACAAGGAGGACAACGCAAAGTACAGAGGTCTACACAAAGAGGCTGGACGACAAGCCGGCCCAAACCAGAATTAGGCCGACCCCCACACTCGAAGGGAATACCACAGAAAACAAAAATAGATTGTCTGGAGTGGGAAAGGAACTGACCCACCACACCACATCCAGAACGAAGCTGAAACAAAAGAAGGAGAAAGGACATAGTGGAGTACACCTGGGTCCACCAAGCCCAAAGTCGATAGACCAGCTAGAAGAGCCCATCATACAGAGAGGACCATTCAGCTGACCACACTACGAGATATGACATCCTGCACCAACACATGGCCCTACACGGGACAGCACCTGAGACACAATGGGGGATGGGCAACTGAGCTGACCCCGCCACACTGAGGCAAACACTGGGGACATGCAATGGAGCAGCGGAGGAAGCAGAGCAAAGGGAGCCCGAGGGAGTAGAAAGGATGGTCTTCTGGGCCAGGACGTGGCGCCTCACAAGCTACACCTAGAAAACACTCCTAAAGGCCAATGAAAGGACCTTGAACTACTAGCAATTTTTTCTTTTAATATTTGCTATCTTTTTGTTTAGTCTTTTAAAATTTGTTTTGTTTTTTTACCCAGTAAATTTTGTATGTTAGTGGCTTTTCTGCTTATCAGCGTGTCGATGTTGCTTCTGTCAAAGCCATGTTCTTATGGGCCACTTGGGCGCGGTCAAAGTCATATCCATTTGTATGCACGTATTACTATGTCAGCAGGTCCACCTAGACAAGATAGGCTGGACAAATAATGAGAGAAGAAAACAACAGGACCAACGGTCCTGGAGGGACATGAGAGCGTGGGAGGTAGGGGAAGGGAGGAGGTGTCGCCCAACACAGGGACAAGGGAACAGCGAATGGTTCAAAACCAGAGGAGGGAGGGGAGGGGAGGACTGGAAGGGAGTGACCAAGAGCAAGGTAACTGAGAGGAACTACTGAATCCAGAATGAAGGCTAAACATGGTAATGGGTCGGGAGGAAAGCGAAAGGAAATAGAGGAAAGGAGTAGGAGGCAAAGTGCATACAGAGAAGCCTAAATACAGACATGTACATATGTAAACATATTTATGATTATGGGGGCAATAGATTTACATGCATATATTTATAGGTTCAGTAGTAGGGTAGCAGATGGACATTGGGCCTCCTCATGCATAATCCCCCAATACAATAGCACCTCGCCCTGCTAAGCAGCCATTGCAGGATACCCATCTTCCCGACATGATCACTGAAGACAGCCGTGTGTGTAAGCAAATGTGGTGAAGAAAGCTGATGGTGCCCGGCTTATCAAAAAAAGATATAGCGTCTGGGGTCTTAAAGGCTTGAAGGCAAATAAGCGGCCATCTAGCTCAGAAGCAACAAAGCCCACAGAGAAGAAGCACACGGCCTAAGCGAATACAAAGTGTTGAATGGACCATGTAGCAGATACAAAGGAACAAAAACAATCATTGTGTGATCACCTCCCTCACATAATGGCTGAAGACGAAAGTGTGCATAAGCAAGTGTGGTGAAGAAGGCGGATGGTGCCCGGCTACTGAGAGATATAGCGTCTGGGGACTTAAAGGCTTGAATGCAAACAAGCGGCCATCTAGCCCAGAAGCAACCGAGCCCACACGGAAGCAGCACACCAACATAGGTGATCATGAAGGACAGAGGAGACCAGGTCTCCAACATCAAAGGTGGGGTGGTGGTGAGAATCACATCACCATGAAAGAGGGGGAGTGCATGATGGGGACCCAACGCCCACCTGTAGACAGCTGGACACCCCTTCCAGAGGGGTAGTGAGGAGGAGATGGGCCACTCAGGGTTCAGTGTAGCAACAATGAAACTCAAAACCTTCCTCTAGTTCCTGAACGCTTCCTCCCCTCCCAATCATCATGACCCCAATCCTACCTTGCCTTGCGGACCTGGTTATACCAGAGGATGTACAGCGGTGCAGTGGGGATCTGGAGGCACAGGGAATCTAGGACAGACGAACCCCTCAACACCAGCTTTGGGAGTGGCGACACCAGGAGGGAAGGGCATGTAGAAAGGGAGAACCGATCTCAGAGATCTATGTGTTACCTCCTCTCTGGGAGATTGGCAAGGGGGAGGCGGGTGAGGGGAGACGCCGGGGAGTGTAAGATAAGATATAATAATTATTTATAAATTATCAAGGGACCAGGGGTGGGATCGGGGAGGGAGGGGGATGGGGGGAAAAAAAGGGAAACCGAGCTGATTCCAGGAACCCAAGTGGAAGGTGAATTATGAGAGTGATGAGTGCAACGAATGTATAAGGGTGCTTTGCTCAATTGATGTATGTACAGATTGTGATAAGAGCCTTATGAGCCCCAATAAAACGATTAAAATAAATAAATAAAGAATGAAAGAAAAAAAAAAAGAAATGTATTGGCCTTAGGGGAGGGGCAAAGAGGGCTGGATTGAGAAAGTCTGTGGCATCCAGTTCTGACTTGACTTTTGGATCCAGAATCTTTCAGGAGTCATGGCCTTGCCCTCCAGCCAGAACTTCCAATAACCGTCTTCTCAGAGCCTTGTTAAATTCTCATAATACGTTACACCTGCCATCCTGTGAGCAGCTACCAAACCCAGGCACTTTTTTCTTTCTTTTTTTTTTTTTTAACAGGAACAATAAAGTTTATTGAACCGTAGCTTAGTACAGGCGCTGGGGTTTCCCCACGGTGCTCTTAATGTACAAAGCACGGATATTCTGCCAATTCTTCTTCAGCAGCGAAACCAAAAAGTTGACAGCCAAGTGGATGTTGTACACGAGTTCATCATCTGTCATCTTCACATGGCCAACTGCCACTGCCAGACACAGCACCTTCTTCATCTGGAACTTGACGGTGGACTTCACCTCGTCGACCTTGGCCACCATGTTCTCATTGTGGGTCAGCAGGGAAGGGAATTTCCCGGCCTTGTTCAGGCCCGGGCCCAGAATTCGAGGAATCTGCTTGATCAGGGTCTCTGAGGCCAAAAAGGCATCATACTTCTTGGCCAGCTTTTTGACCAACTTCTTATTCTTGTTGAGCTTCTTGAGCGCCTCGATGTCCATGTGAGGGATCTCCACGGCCTTCGCTTGTCGCAGTGCTGCTGGTCCCCAAGGACACACACTGAGAACTTGGGGCGCGGGGTGGACTTAAGCCTGACGGTGCCAGAGAAGCGTTTGTCCTTCTGAGGGTCGTAGTTCTTCAGGCTGCTCTGCAGCTCCACCGTCTCCAAAAACTTCCGGCGCTTGCGCTGGTTCCTGTGCAGGACTTCCCGCACCGCCTCGTAGAGGGTGTCGCCAGAGACTTTGGTACTCATGGTTCCTAGCGCTGCGGCAACCGGAAAAGAGACCCAGGCACCTTTTTCAAAGACAAGCTCGCTCTCTCTACCCTTAAGAGCAGGTAGTTTTTGGATGATGGACATGAGATACCACAGAAGGCAAATCTGTAATCTTCCATGATGCCCAAAACATGCTGTCACAACCAGGACCCATGACAATCCCTCAGTTTCCTAAATTGCTTCACTGTTGATTTTTAATTAATATATGACATTAACTTGTCATATATTGATAACAGGGATGACCCTGAACTAGATGAATAAATTAAAGCTCTCCTCATCCTGTGCTTTTATATGAATGTGTTAATTATTTTTGTCATTAGGGAGAATGATGGAGGGATGGAGCAATACCAAACGGAGTTTGACAAAGTGTTGTGTTTGCTGCGGGAAACATGGTGCGTGTCAGATACAATCCGTCACCCAGTGAGTCTGCAATTAACACCAAGGGACCAAGGTAGGATTCCCGGTAATAAATAGCCTTCCTCCCAGATGCTAGTGGAGACCCAGCAGGACCCACTGTTGTGTTGTAGCAGTTGTACACGGGACCTTATGGGAGACAGAGCTGGTGTTTGAAATGAGTTTTGTTTGTCCCCAGTTGGCTCAGATTTGTTTTTTAGATAGCATAATCACTAACATTTAAACACAGGGTGATGTCACGTAACAATCTGCAGCTTCTGAGAAATGGAGAGGCCCAACTTTGCTGGTTGACAATGCACCTCTGGAAGACAAGGGGGACCACAGAGGGACTGGGGGGGGGGGCAGGCAGATGTGGTGATCGGAGTTTGGAATCCTTGTTTTCCACGTAGAGGTGGCAAGGAGTTCAAGGGTTCAGAAATTGAGGAGGGAAGTTCCAGAAGACAAGTCTGTGTGGTCCATAATAAACCAATATAGGGGTTGAGATTTCAATCCGTTGGCTATTTATTTTGTGCCTGGTAGCCAACCAGTCCAGAAGTCCTGACCTCGCCGACCGTGTGAAACAAGGACCATTCCAGAATTACATAGAAGCAAGCATGGAAGCAAGGGCATCCACCACCCCGAATGCGTAGGGGTCAGGAACCAAGTGCTTTCTGTAGAACAGCCCCAGAAGGCAGACCTTTGGCTGGAAAACCTGTTAGGGAGCTAGCATAGGGACTGGCAGGCCCATTACACAAGCTCAGAGGTCTGAGCTACCGGCTTATGAAGTAGAGGCTCACTGCATGCTCAGAAGTTCAGGTTTCCAGCCAGCAGGGGGAGCTACGCCTGGGTGGGCGCTGTACCTGCATTGGCTCACCTAGGCCAGGTGAATTCAATTCAACAATACAGCCAATGAGGTCGAACTACGTCATCGACCACGCCTCCCTAACCGCTCATAAAACTCAAGAGGATCCCAAACCAGGCCTCGGCTTGAGCTGTTTCTGGCGTGGAGCCGCGGACCGAGGCACACCTGCCCCAGGTGAGGTCCAACAGAAGCGGTGATGTTCGAACAGAAGCGGTGCTGTGTGACTGGAAGCTATGAGGTAAGCCGGCCCCAGGAGTGGGCCTTCCCATGCTGGTCTCACGGGTTGTGGGCCCCTCTGGGCTCCTTTCACCTCACCACCCTTGGGAGAATTGTTGGGTTGAGTTCACCTGGCCTAGGTGAGCCAATCCAAGTGGCGCCCCACCCAATACGGTGGAGGCCCCTGGGGACGCTTGTAGCGTATTGCCGCAGCCCCAGCCTTTTGTGTCGGTCTTTGCGCCATTTCTTGCTGGTGTCGTTGGTCTTTGCGCCGTTTCCTGCTGGTGTCGGTCTTTGCGCCGTTTCTTGCTGGTGTTGGTCTTTGCGCCATTTCTTGCTGGTGTCGGTCTTTGCGCCGTTTCTTGCTGGTGTCGGTCTTTGCGCCGTTCCTTGCTGGTGTGCGGGACTTGATGTGCCTCTCTGTGCCTGCCTTCCCGGGCTGCATTTGGGAGGGGGCTGGGACGCTGCTGCCTGGAGGCTGGGAGGATTTTGACTCCCAAAGCCTTCTCGAGGCTCAGTGTAAAAGTTTATTTGGACTCGAAAACAGAATCAAAGACCCAATTAATTAAGTTTTAGAAGCAGGCTTTATTGCGAACTTGTGGCGGGTTCAGCAACTCAGGGTATTGAGCTATTGAAGCCACGCCAGGGAAAAAATCCTGGCGGCGTTTTTATGCCCACTGCTGGCAGGCACAGCTGGGGAGAATCATAGCTTGGGGGGGGGGGATTTGGATCTGCGCACACAGGTGCTTCCGAAGGGAGAAGGTCGTTAATCTTACCTATATATGTCAGGGACGCGTGGAGTGACCATATCTTCAGAAAACCTTCTGGCTTTGGGAGGAGCTGGTTCCAGGAATTTGGGGTTGAGCAGAGGAGGGGAGGTCAGTTAGGGGTCAGTCTTGAGAGCTAAAATGGAGTCTGTTGTGCCAAGACAGGACGTTTTAGACTGACCCTATAGGGAAAAGGGACAACATTAGTCCATTTCTGTAACTGCTTCCTGTGGGTAGTGGGCGAAGAGCAAGGGGAGGGGCTTTTCCAGGCAGAGTACTGGGAGTTGCGGCCTGGCACAGGGTGGAGAGGTTGTTGTTGCTGGTGGACTGCTATACGGGTGATTTCGCGGAGTCGACTTTGCAGGAGCTGAATGAGACAAGGAGCAATTAAGAGCAAAATTACTACTAAAATTATGGGTTCTAGTATGGGGGCTAGGAAGGAGTACAGAGAAGAGTTCCACCAGGAAGAGGATCCGTCTCTTCTGAATCTGTTGTTTTGCAGCTCACGGTTTAGCTTGTTGAGGGTCTGGACTCTAGTTTCCACAATTCCCAGCTTATTGATGTAATAACGGCATTCCTCCTGGAGGAATAAGCAGGTTCCTCCTTTTTCAGCAGTGATGAGGTCTAAAGTGCAACGGCTCTGCAAGGCAACTTGGGCAACAGAGGTTGTTTGTTTCTGCAGGGAGGCTGGAGATTTGGCAGAGGCATCGACTGCCAGCTGGAAGCGTGTGGATAACTTGTCTGCTGTGGTGATAGAGGGTCTAAGGGTCCCGCCGCTGAGTCCTACTGCACCTGCTGCTGAGGCTAAGGAGATTCTCACTGCTATCGGAAGAAAAACTGCTCTTTTAGTTTGGCGACTGTATACCTGGATGTATTTGTCCTGGACCTCAGCCGGAGTGTATGTAGTGAGCTGCGGAACCAGAGTGACGGGCAGGCACAAAAGGGTAAGGTAGAACTGATGTTTAAATGCTTAGTGTATAGTTGCACCAAAAGAAAATTTTTTTCTGGCGCTGTTAGTGGTTTAGAGAGGATTTGGGTGACATTACATGTTTGTGTCGATGGATTGGAGTAGCAAAAGGGCACTTGAGTGTTTTCTGGTTGGATGTACAGAGGAATATTGGGGATGGTTATGGGTTTTGTGGTCTGTACGTTGGATGAAAATATGACAGGGCAGGACCTGGTACTGCTACCAGAGGAGGGCGTTCTAGGGCTGCACACATGCAGCAGGTGGAGAGGTTGCCTAGTCCAGCAAAGTGGCGATGGCCAGTCCCTGCTGTAGCAGGGTAAGCTGGGAGAAGGGAGACTCAGAAGGTTTAGAAATTTGCTTAGTGAGTTGAAGGTCTTGGATCTGAATATTACAGTGGATGGTGGATTGGACCTGGAGTAGCGACCTCCATACATAGAGTTTGGCGTCTGGAAATTTCTCTCGGCGAGTGGCGTCCCACGCTCCTGGAACCAGAGGTGTCCAGCGGCTATCCCAGGGGTCTGGGATTGTGAGAGTGTATTTAGATTGATGGTAGTAGAATCATCCCTGGGGACAAAGGGAAAGGTAAAGTATCTGGCAGGAAGACCAAGGACACCCTACATTTTTCTGTATTCACCTTTTTGCACATTGGGTAGTTGCCTTCTGGTCATACAGGTAGCAAATGATAGGATCAGCTTTTCCTTGATGCCGCTTAAAGTCAGTGAAATTTAAGTATATGGGTGTTCTGCACCCTGTGGGTGGGCAGTCAGCGGTGGCCAGCAAATAATCATAACGCTTAGTGCGGGCGTAATTGGTATAGTTTTCAGTCAAGTAAAATCGCCAGCAAAAGGGGAAATTATATTAGGTTTAGCTGGCTGGCTTGGTGAGGCGAGTGAGGCGGAGAGACATAGGACCAGTAGACTGAGCCAGACCACTGGGAGCCATGGTCAGAGTTCACTGCTGCCTTGACTCGGGACAAATGTACCCAGGAATCTATTCCAAGACCCTTGACTGCCAAGGGAGTGGTGAGCACTACGGTGTAAGGGCCTTCCCACCGGGGTGCTAAGGGTCTGGGTGCTAGGGATTTAATTAACACAGCTTTTCCAGGATGCACTGGTTTTTGGTGATCAGCAGAGGTCAGAGATGGTTCAGGGATGGGGGAGTTTTCGTGTTGTCTAAGAAGGTTGCGGAGCAAGGACAAGTATGGAAGGTACGAAGCTAGCAGAGGGCAATCAGTTGCAGGAAGAGGCGAGAAAAGAAAAGGTTGTCCGTAGAGTATTTCGATCATGGCTGGGGAGGATCTGCGCACATAGGTGCTTCAGAGGGGTCGTTAATCTTATCTATATGTGAGGGAGGGTTGGAGTGACCATATATTCAGAAAACATTCTGGCTTTGGGACGAGCTGGTTCCAGGAATTTGGGGTAGAGCAGGGGAGGGGAGGTGGGTTAGGGGTCAGTCTTGAGAGCTAAGATGGAGGTGCAGGCCTCAAAATGGAGTCTGTTGCACCAAGACTGGGACACAGTGGTGTGCTGCGGCTCCGCCAAGCAAGATGGCTGGGAGGGCCCCATCTACCCTGTTGGTTTGTAATTGTAATTGTAATTTTGATACTTTGATGAATCATAATGTATATATCTGATATTCAGGATATATTTTCATTGTGACAAATTAAACATAATTAAAGCAGTGATTAATCACAAAAATATGTAATTATATATTGCTAAATATTTTTTCTAATGACAAATAAATGAATTTTTGTCTTGAAGTATGGTATATCATGGGTGCCAAAAGTAAAATAAAATGCTACATTTTGCAAAAGTATGCACAAAAGGCCAACATCAATGTGATGCTTGCGATAGCTTTTTTCTCACCAGATCAGAAGCATGTATTTTCCCATGGTCTTAGACAACCCCTGTCAAAGTGTTGTTCAACACTGAAAGGGGTGGTGACTCACAGGTTGAGAACCACTGGGTTAGACCGTTTTTATTTGAAAATTCTATACATATGAGCAACACAACTTACAAGATGTAACTACATCATGTCATACATTAATCATTTTCCTTAATTACATATATATACAAATTCATTAAAACAGTCGTTCTATTTTTAAAGTCGGGCCAAAACAAAGAGAAAGCTGATCATACTTCCAAACAAAGGTACACTAACATCAAATGCCTAATTTATTACTTAACTCTTATCTATAAAAATGGATCAATTAACCTAACAGTGGTGACAGAGAGAAAGTTGCTGACTGACTGGAAAAGTCCTTCCTGTTTACAAATATATATGTATCATAAAATGAAAACGGTGATTATTAATTACACTTTTTAAGATAACACTTTAAAAATAATAAAAATTTTAAAAATAACACTTTTAATCAGGGATTTGAAACCGTCTTCACAGTTCAGTTATAACCAAGGAAGCAAAACTGAAACAGACTGGAAAGAATTACTGTCTATGCTCTTTTGGAAAGTTAATCTGCCTCTTAGAAAACAAGGGCAGCCCAATCAACGCCTAGCCACCACATCTCTTAGCCTGCAATCAGAAACAGCACTGCCATGCTCAAAGATGGCAGCTGCACCATTTTGAATGTGTATTAACCACCCATCCAATCTCCTAAATTAGGTTCCTAAAAGGACTCCCTAACCCTCTGCCAAATCCTATAATCCAGGGATAAAATCTACAAGATTTCCCATTCCGGTTTTCTTTCGACTTCATCCAAATTTTAAAATGTGGAGTCTCTTTTGATTTTGCTTCTTCAGACATGATTGAATCGGATCAAAATCCTGATTTAAATTAATATAAACTTACAGCCATTGAGTCCATGCTGACTCACTTGGACCCTGTACAGGCAGAACTCCTGCCCCTGTGAGTTTCTGAGATTGTAACTGTAAAGGGAAGTAGATAGCCTCTTTAAATCTTCCTCTGAATCAAAAACAAACCAAATTCAGTGCTACCGCTCACAATGACCCTACTGGGCAGGGTAGAACTGCCCCTGTGGGTCACACCGCCACAAGTCGATTCTGATTCACAGTGAGCTTCCTAACTTTGCTCCATATGATTCTCAATCACTGTATTCTCTTTAAGTACACTGCCAGGCCTTTTCCTGCAAGTCACTTCCCACTGGTTTGATCCACCAATCTTTCCATTCTTAGCCTAGTTAGTAGTAGCTAAGTGGGTACATGTTTGTGCTGCACAGGGCCTCTACTATAACCAAACAGAGCTCTCAAAGAAGCACTTCGTATATCGGGTCGCTATGAACCAGAGCCACCTTAATGGCTGTGGGTCCAAGGATACATAGGTGCACAAGCACAGTTACACACATACACACACAGTGGGTAATTTTTAGATGGAAAAGAGAAACAATGAAAGTGAACTAAATCTACCCCCTGCAAAAATCTGAAGTTTCCTATAGGATTGTGATGTTGATCAAATTACCACACTCTAGAACCAATCCACTGTCAAGACCAAAATTTGATGCCCCAAAAAATCAAAACTGATAAAGCTTGTTTGGTCCCTTGGCTGCCAAAATGCTAATAATCTAGTATACATGAGCATGACTGAGAAATTCACATTTGCTTTTGTAATCAAGGACAGCGTCTAAATGCTTATCTTCTTCATGGATAGAGTACTTTTATGAAGACAAAAGTGGCAGCTGTTAATGAAGACTGAGTAAGAACACCTAAGAGGTTAACTCTAGGTCTCCTGGTTATTTCCTCAGTTGTACAAATCTGAGACCTTTCAACACATGCTATATGTGGAACCAGAAGATGTTATTACACATGGCATTCATTTCATATTCAACATTAGTTAAATGATTCAGGCACTACTCTGGATGCTGGGGATACTCTAGAAGGCAAACAAAGTCGCTATATTCATATACCTTATATGAAAGTGGAAGAAAGAAATCAGAAATTGTGATAAGAGCGGTAAGAGCCCCTAATAAAATGATTAAACAAGAAAAAAGAAAGCAATCTTAAATAACTCCAAGAGAGCAAGACCCGAGGAAAGGAAGCTAATTAAGTATCCTTTTCAGTTTGAATTAATTAATGTTAAAAAAAGATATCCAGAAAGACAGAGAGATGGAGTGACATTGTTTAAACTCCAGTCCAGAGCTTGAGCCAAGATCAGACTTCAGACACCAGTGTCTTTTATAATGCCTATTAATGCTTCCGCTGTGGCGTTTCACCTTTTACAGGACAGTCTGAATAACACAAAGAGGAACACAGGATAGACTACAAGGTTCATATGCCCACCACCCCACTCCCAATCGGTTTGGTTGATATTCATAGCAAGATGGATCTAAAATCTTTATGGATAAGTCTCCAAGAAACACAGGTCAGCGGTGTAAAGCAACAATAAATGAAAACTCCCATTTTCCCCACTTCTAAATAACACCCCTGCCAGTAGAACATCCCCATGAACAGGGATGTAAGGCAGAGTTGTTGATTTTGTGTATCACTTGTGCTTTAGAGAAGTAAATTCGGTTCAGGTTTAGATTTGCTCACACCTGCCTTGGGAAACTCGGTTAAGATTCTATTCTCCTATGCTAGCTACATTACACTCAAACACTTCTGCTTTTCCACTGAAACCTTACAATGCAGCTTTTGGAAGAAAAAAAAACCCCGATTCTGACTCTCTGGAGATGATTTTTTTAGGAATACTACTTCCAAACAGCCATTCAGTGCTTCAAAATAAGTACTCATCTAATTTAATTATGACGACTTCACCAGACAGTAACAGCCCAAGATGATGTTTACAAAGGCACTTGTCACTCCCTTTAGAAGTACCAATGTAGTTGGTGGGGGGGGGGGTGCGGGGAGTGGGTGTTTCATACTTTCGGTTGTTTATAGTCTGCAACCAGTGATAAAGTGACACTTGAGATTATTTAAAGAGCAAAGCACTTCAAGTTTGGGATCTCCCGTAAATTATCCTACGTTCACTGGGTTGCCTCAGCCCCCAGGTACCTGGGACAGGTATTCCGAGTCGCCATGTGCTTGTGCTAGGAAGCACTCTAGGAAGGGGCCCCGGGATGCTATTTTACCCGCCGACGACAGGCTCCAACATTAGGAGCTACTCCAGCGGAGCTTGCAGCCACACCACAGCAGCTCGGAAATAAACGTGACCCGCCCAGCAGCCAGGCTTCGGCCAGCGGAGCGAGGTGCAGCCTTCCCAGTCGCTACCATTCACAAGCACTTGCGCTCTGGCCAGGCAACCTTTTGGACACGCATTCTTACCCCCTTGGGCAAAGTAGGGCGTTAGGGGCGAGGCCCCAGGGCTCCTCGGCGGCGCTGGGATTTAAAAACACGTCCGTGAAGCCCACCACAGGTTTCCCGCTCCTAAAACACACTTCTGCGTGAAGAGACACCTGAGTGGCAGGCGGGTCCGGGGCGCCCGCGTAGACGCGATGGCGCGAACGCCGCTCTCCGCTCAGGCGCCCTCAGGAGGCGCCCGAACGCGCCACCCGCCCGCCAGGGACATCCGGCCGCGCCTCAGCAAGGCGTCCTGTGGGCCGCTCGGCGCGCGTCTTCCGAGCCGGCAGGAAGCGCGGCACGGGCGCCGGAGCCGCCGGCCCGGACCTCCGGGAACTCGCCGCCGGCCAGCGCAGGGCCCAGGCGCCGCCGCGACCACCGCCCTTGGCCGCCCTCAGCCGCGCCGCATCCGGGTCCCGCGCCGCCGCTCTCACCTGCCCGGCGCCCCGCGCAGTGCGCTCCGGATCCGGTGAGCCGTCAGTAGCCCCAGCCGCTGCCCGCCCCGCTCGTCACCTCACGCCCGCCGGGCTTGGCACTCCGCCTGCCCGCCGCCGCCGCCGCCGCGCCGCCGTCGTCCCCGCCGCCGCACCGACTGTCGGAGCATGCGCGCCCGCGCCTCCCGTCGAGCTGTATGACTGGCGGGTCCCTGAAGGGCCCCGGGACCCCCAGACCCCCGCCTTCCATGCACGCAATAGGAAGAGGAGGGATTGGGCGTATACTTGTGACAAGATGGGCGGACCCTACATTTAGGATGGCAGTTTAACTTTGACCTGTCTGGATCTCCATATGAACCATATCAGTAGGGTGTGAACTCCACCTACAGGAACCAAGCTATTGGTTGCAAGCTTGAGGGAGAATTAATCCATTGTCTCCAGCAGCAGGGAGCAGAGCACGCCCATCCCAGTCAAGGAGTATTTGTAATTCCTGCATTTAACATTTGAATGCTTACTTTCTTGGAATGTTTGAGCTTGGAGTCTTAAAAACATATTGCCCAGACCCTCACTTTACACAAAGAACAATAAAAGTAAGGTAAAAATATTTGCAAAAAAAAAAAAAATTTGCATAAGGCCTTCAGTCATCATCTCCAGGCTCTTAAAGGGGTAGGTTTGGCTGCTGGTCTCACATATCAAAGAGCCAGCAAAGCATCAGACATCCTGTCCTGCCCACAGATAGTGGCATGTTCAGTCCCTTTCACTGCCCTTCTTCTCCCAACTGCCTGCAGAGACCTGCACAAAAAAGGTCGAGCAACACACACAGCAATGGTGTGGCCAACAGTGGGAAGAGAAGGAAGGGAAGAAAGGTGGGGGGGGGGGGCAGAGGTGACAGAAGAAGAATAAGCATCAGGTGTCAGGGGAAGCCAGCCCCTAACACATCATTATGAGTCCGGTGGGCGCAATTGTATAGCGATAATAAATAAATATTATAGTAAAGTTACAGAGCATAAGAGAAATATTGAAATAAATGGAGTCAGACACAATTCATAGTAGCATACTCAGCTCAGCCCCGCTTGGTGGTCTACGTGGAAAGAGAGATATTTGATGCTAACCCAGGTTTTTATATTCTCTGGGGGCATGCAAGCCCCCTAATGACAGGTGAGGACCCATGTCACAGGAAGGGGATGTGCTATAGGTGATACAGTAATGAGAGGGGATGGTCTATGGAAATGCAATAGCAAGAGTAGAGATTGGGGGGTATACATGTGACAAGATGGGCTGATTCTAGTTTTAGGATGGCAGCCTAACCTTGGTCATCTTTGGATGGGTTTGACCTCTCTGGTGTCTCCTACAAGGAAACAGACAACTACTATCCTTATCAGAAGGGAGTGAATCCTACTTGTTGTGGGATAAGCAGTGGTGTCTGCTTGCACTAGATAGCTGATAACTCTTAGGGAGAATGACCCCTGATCTATTCCTGATGACCTCCAAGTGCATAGTCATTTGCAAGCAGCTGAGTTTGGAATATATTTGGGGTAGACAGCTTGGGAGAAATCCCTCTGTTTCCCACAATCAGGCACTTGGGGAGAGAAAGAAAATCTGCCATAAAAACAAACCAGCTTGGGGAGCTGATTAAGGCACTGTGATGTAATGAGGTAGATCAGGGAGGAGGTGTTGAAACCAAACCCAAACCACATCTACTGTCCTCACTAGTCTATTCTGACTCTCATAGGACAGAGTAGAGTTGCTCTGTGGGGTTTCCAAAAGGATATATCTTCAGGGGAACAGACAGTCTCATCTTCTTTGGAGCATCAGGTGGGTTTGAACTGCCAGTATTTGGGTTAGCAGGCCAATGCCTTCCTCACAGCACCACTGGGTTCCTTGAGGGTGTCAAAAGGGAGGTACAAAGACACAGATTCTTGGATTTTTCTTCAGGCAAGAGTGCACGATTAACGACAATTATTACTACTGGCAAACTCATACATAAAGAATGCTGTCTTTAGAAGCAACATCTGTACAGGTGGGATCAAATTTCCTAGCTTCTATTGGTTTGTCTACTGCTTCCCCATATCTGACATATAGTAGAAACCTGGTAAAAAATAATTTTTTTAATTGACCCAGAAAGGTAAAGAGGCTTGATCAAGGTCAGAGTCAGCTGGTATTCAAATTGCTAAGCCCTTTAATTTGGCTGAAATCCCTACTAGTCATTCCTCATGACCCCCTGAAATGACCTCACCATGCTCCTTGGATTCCCAAATATTTTTGTGCCAACCTTCCTCAGCTTAATAAGAACATAGAGGAACCATTCTCAGACTCAGGAGGCTGGTAGCACCTGGCAGAATTTCTGAGAAGAGTCAGGAAGCATTTTTGTAGAGGCTGTAGGCATGACACAGCCTGCCTGCTGATAGCTCTTCCTCCTTCCTCCCTAGGGAGTGTCAAATGAACTTAAAATTTGTGAGGATCCTGGACCAGGTTATTTTTAATCTTTCCTTCCCTACACCACTCCACATCTGTTTATCTTGACCAAACTTTTCCCAAGGTCTCAGCCTCAAATTCACTTTCCTGTGAAGCTTTCTACTCCTATAAAGAGTTACAGACTCTCCCAGCCCTCACCCCACTATCATGACTCCAGTTCTACCTTACAAATCCGGCTAGACCAAAGCATGTACACTGGTGCAGATAAGAGCTCTGGACACACAGAATTCAGGACAGATAAACCCCCTAGGAACAGTAATGGGAGTAGTGATACCATGAGGGTGGGGGAGAGGTGGGGTGTGAAAGGGGGAACTGACTGCAATGATCACTGTATAACCACGCCGCTCCCCAGGGGGTGACTGGGGGGCATGAACAACAAGAACTTGGGTGAATGGAGACAGCGGATTCTGTACAATATGAAAGATAATAATTAATAATTTATCAAGTGTTCATGAGGTAGGGAGGGTTGGGAGGGAGGGAAATAAAAGGAGTTGATACCAAGGGCTCACATACAAAGAAAATGATGATTGCAACATATGTACAAATGTGCTTGACAAAATTGATGTATGGATTGTTATAAGACCTGTAAGAGCCCCCAATAAAATGATTTACAAAAATAGAGAGTTTCAGACTTGGAAACTCAGAGGTAGTTAGTTCTACCCTGTCCTGTGTAAGGTTGCTATGGGTCAGAATCAACTCTATAGCAATGCGTATGGTTTTGGGAGTCAACCTTGAGATTCTTACCTCAGTCTTGCAGGCAATTGCTGGCTTTCCTGAGGTTTCTGCAGTAGTTTACAAGTAATCTGAGGGATGGAATGATCTCTTGGTTCTCTCTACACCATCAAGTGAAATTTAAAATGACAATCGGTTGTAAGCGAAGGCATTCTTTTAAGAACCAATTTCTCTGCTCAACTCATATTTTTAGCTATGCTGTTTAGGAGGGAGTAGTGTTATGGTGTAGTTTTATGTTAGGTAGCTAGAGCTGGGACCAGGGTGTCTACTGGGCAGGCTCCAAATTCAGGCACATGAGGCAGGGAGGCAGTGCACTTAGGTGGGTGCAAACCAGGCCAGGTGGGCTTAATTCAGCCAATGGGGTCAACCAATAATGTCAACCACGCCTCCCAGCCGAAGCCACTAAAGGCCGAACCTGGAGACCACCTCCCTGTTTTTCTGTGGGGTCTCTTTCTCTCTCTCTCTCTCTCTCTCTCTCTCTCTCTCTCTCTCTCTCTCTCTCTCAATCCTTTCTTTCCCCCTTCCCCCTCTCTCCTCTCTTTCTCTTCTCTTCTCCTCTATCACCTTCTCTCCTTAATACAAACCCATTTGGATCAACAATCAGTCTTCAACATGAATTCTTTCTCCTGTGATGCCAAGAACTGAGGTATTTCCCACCCGAGAAACCTAACAGTTATGCTGTGATCCACATGGTTGGCAGTTCAAAACTACCAGCAGCTCTGAGAAAGACTGGTTTTTCTACTACCATAGACAGAGTTTCAGAAACTCAGAGGGTCACTGCAAGTCAACAGTGACTTGATGACAGTGAGTTTGGGTTTTATTTTTTGATTTTAGGGAGAGGGTTCACAGTTCACATACCAGCACACCTGCACAGAGATTGGTTCTGAAGAGGAGGAGGACTCCAGGCCCTAGGATTCAAGGGGTACTAGACTTAAGGTGTCCCTGAAAGCAAACTCAGATATGGTCAATTTTGACAGGAAAATTTGTAAAATACACAGAGAAAAAAGAGAGGTTGGTTAGATGCATTTTATCATAGCTGTATTGTGTAACAGCATGCACTCTTAAATGAATGAGGTCATTCTGTATGAATCCATTTGGAAGAATCTCCAAAATATAATATTTAATGAAATAGGCGATACAAAAGAGTAAAAAGTAAGCTTTACTTGGACATGCGTACATGATCATCAAAAAGAAACAGAAAGGCCATAGTTGCCTCCAAGGTGGAGATTCAAAGGCTAGGAAGCGAGTGGAGGGAATAATGGATTTGTTCTGGTGATCATCCTTTCCCCAGCTTCCTGGGTGACATAACAGCGAACTTCTTGACTACTACCTAAAAAGTTGGCAGCTGGAATACACCCAGAGATGCCTTGTGTTTTAGGGTAAGAGGATATCCCAAATCTCAAAGATAATTTATTAAATCTTAAACAGGACAAACACATGCCATCGAGATGAGGGGAGGGAAACTATTAGCAAGAGGTCTTATTGATATGTAAGGGTTATCTGAGATTCACAGACTTGAAAGGACATGGCGGCAGATCCCAACATCACAGTTCCAGGTGGGACTACAGAAGCAAGAATAGGACAAGGATTGGGACCTGTGTTAAACAGGACAGTTTACAAGAGTGGTCCAGGGCCAAACAACCAAGGCTTTGGGGGCATGACTCATGACTGTGCAGGCCAGAATGGCAGCCTCGATTCAAGGATACACTTAGGCAAGTCTCTAAGCCCCACCATGGGCTGCCTAAGGGGTAATCCACTTTCCAATGCCCTCTGCCTGGTGGCAAGAGTGTTCACATCCCTGGTCAATGGTCTGAAGGAATTCACTGGAAGCTTAATCCACGTGGGGACTGTGCAAATAGAATTTTGGCTTTCACTGTTATCCACATACTTCTGAAAATTGTGAATTCTCAGAATTTCAGTTGAAAGGTAGGCTTGATGATCTGCTTCTGAGGGGTCACTATGGTGCACACAGCAGGTCACTGTGCATGCGCACCGGAATCAGTTCAACAGCAGCCAACAGCATTCTCCCTTATGTTGCTTGATGTTTGTTTTATGCCCACATCTCCTCTCTCTCTCTCTCTCTCACACACACACACACACACACACACACACACACACAGACTGGTATTTCAAAAAGTCCCTGAAAAATTCCATTCTCTTTTGATTCCTTGTTCCACTAACTTTTGGGAGCCTGCTTGTGTGCATATATGACACCATTTGTTTGCTGAAAGTGAGGAGGAATTGAACCACTTGCTGAAGATCAAGGATTGCAGCCTTCAATATGGGTTACAATTCAATATAAGGAAGACCAAAATCCCCAAAACTGGACCAATAGGTGATAAACAGAGAAAAGGGCTTCAGTTGTCAAGGATTTTGTCTTGCTTAGATCCACTATCAATGTTCATAGAAACAGCAGTCAGGAGATCAAAAGATGTATTGTAATGGGTAAATCTGCTGCAGAAAACCTCTTTATAGTGTTGAAGAACAATGATGTTACTCTGAGGACTAAGGTGCACATGACCTAAGCCATGCTATTTTCCATTGCATCATATGCATGTGAAAGTTAGACACTGAATAAGGAAGGCTGTAGAAGAACAGATGCATCGAATTGTGGCCCACCAGAAGACTACTGACAGTACCATGGACTGCTGAAGGACTGACCAATCTGTATCAGAAGAAATAAGGCCAGAGTGCTGCTTAGAGGCAAGGATGGCAAGACGCCATCTTACATACTTTGGACATGTTGTCAGGAGAGACCAGTCCCTGGAGAAGGACATCCTATTTGGTACAGTGGAGAAGCCATGAAACAGAGGAGGTCCTCGAAGAAGTGGATGGACTCAGTGGCTTCATCGGTGGTTCAGGCACAGGAACAATTGTGAGGATGGTGCACGACCCTACAGTGTTTCATTCGGTTGTATGTGAGGTCACGACGAGTCCAAGTGTCCTCAATGGCACGCAACAACAACTAGCCAGAGCAGAGAGGAGCAATCTGCCCTCTGGGACTTCCCTGGGAAGGTCCTCAATGGAAATTGGGAAAGTCTAAGACCCTATGGTCATGAGTTATAGTGGTCGGAAGGCCCCAGAACAAATCCAGTAAGCCTTTCTAATCTGTGATCGTCTCCATGTCTCCATAATGGCCCCATTCTCACTTATGTAGTCCTGCCTGAGAGAGTGATGAATTGCTCTGCCTCCAATCACATTTTTGTGGCAGATTTCATCCATTTCTATAATTAGCGACATGGCCACACAGCCTTTGGACCCCATTATGGCCTCATGCTTATGGTCTCCTTCATCTAAATCATTTCTCCTACTTTTGTCTTTCTTCATTAATTGAATATCTGAGATACATATGGAAGGGGCATTATCTCTACAATAAGAGAAAGGGATGAGGTGGTGGTGGTATGGAGTGGGGTGGCACACCATCTCAGAGAATGAGAACAGCTGTTTCAATGGTTCCCACTGCAGTGTGGAAACTGCAGGTACACTAAAAGAGGACAGCAATGACAGCATTAAGGTCTTAGAGCTTAAGGACTCCCTCCCTCCTTAGGCCTCTCTTTCAACTATAAAATGTAGCTCTAAAATGCAGAGCTTCTCGGACACAGCTTGGAGGAAGCCTGTGGATCCAGGAAAGCCCCAATCTCAGCAGAACCAATTTGGCAATCCACAGGTCTGATTTTTGACCAGTCAGCTCACTTGGTCTAGATCACTCAATTATGTTCACATAAACTACAACAAACAGGTTCACACTGTCACCACATTTTCTATATAAGAAAACTGGAACAGAAATAAGCTGCCAAATTACTTGGCTTCTTATAAAAGAAATAGCCAAGTGAATGTTTGGGAAAACAACAGCTCCCGCTATGTGGCACAGGGAGCCCTGGTGGCATAGTGGTTTTCACTTGGGCTGCTACCCACATAGTTCAAAACCACCACCCGCTCTGAGAGAGAAACGTTAGGGCTTTCTACCCCTGTAAAGAGTTGCAGTCTCAGAAACTCACAGGGGCTGCTCTACCCTGTCCAATAGGGTTGCTGAAAGTCAGGGTTGCTGTGAGTCACAAAAGATGCAATGGCAGTGAGTTTTCAGTTTGATTATTAAGCAAAATTATCAAATTCTGAAACTATTGTTTCTCAATCTATCCTCCATCAAGATCTACCTAAACACTTTTAAAAAATTAAGTCATTTTATCGGGGGCTCTTACACCACTTATAACAATGCATACATCAATTGTATCAAGCACATTTGTACCTACGGTACCATCATCATTTTCTTTATACTTGACCCCTTGGTATCAGCTCCTTTTCCCCCCTTCTCTCCCACTCTCCCACCCTCATGAAACCTTGATAAATTATACTTTCATATTTTACAATGTCCAAGGTCTCACTTCACCAATGTTTCTGTTGCTTGTCCCCCTGGGGTGTGAGCGTTAATACATCAATCATTGCTATCAGTTCCCTCTATCTCATCCCTACCCTCATGTTATCACTACTTCCATTACTGTTCCTGAAGGGTTTATCTGTCCTGGATTCTGTGTGTTGAGAGTTCTTATCTGTACCAGTGTACATGCTCTGGTCTAGCCGGCTTTGTAAGGTAGAGCTGAGGTCATGATAGTTGGAGGGAGTGAGTGGGAGAGGAAGCATTGAAGAACTAGACAAATGGTATGTACTGTGGTATGAGTTGGGGTGCCAGCCCCCCACCAGTAATCTTGGGTTCAATAAGCACAATTGTATGGTTGAGATATATAAATATTATATTAAAGTCACCGGGAGCATGAGCGATAGAAGAGACATTACAATAATGCAGTCAGACACAATTCATGGTAGCATGCTCACCTCCTGGATGGCCATGATCTTACCAGCCAGGTCCACGCTCAGTGTGGACGAAGGGAGGTGGGATGGAGACCAGGCAGGAGGCTCAAGGACTGGGCTGGAGGCTGGAGCCCCAGCACAAGGCGGGCTTCCCCAGACAAATGGCGCACAACGTGGGACAATATGAGTTATATCCCATATAACAATTATATGGCCCCATTGGTACGTAGAGTGAATTTGAAAATTGTGCGAAGTGAGGATCCGGTGTGGGGATTGACAGAGAAGTAGTGGAAATAGTGAATTAGAATTTTAAAGAGGATAATGGGAGCAAGGTAAAAGTAAACCTGAAACTTATGGTACCATGCTCTCTACTTACTGAAAAGACAAGGTGTAAAAGTAACGAAGAAAAAGATACAATGTTTTCTAAAAGTAGTAAAAAGGTATAATTCATGGTTCTCAGAGGAAGGAACTTTTGATTTAGAGACCTGGGAGGAGGTCATTGTCAACTTAAAGGAAGCACAGAGATGGGGAGAGTATCCCTATGGAGAAGTGGTCTCTGTGGGTACAAGTTAAGATGGTTTTAAAACTTTTGCAGGAGGAAGAGAATAAGGATGAACAGTCTAGTGAGAAGTCTTGTGTCTATTCAAATCTAGAAAAGCAAGCTAAAGTGTCTGTGAATAAGCATGATTTAGGTTAAGAAACTTTAGGAAAAACTGAAAAGGCAGGGATTGGTTTGTTATCTAAAGCCTCCAATTCTAGAACAGAACCTCATTGCCAAAGCCTGTATGCTCTCGCGAGACTGCAGACTCCGAAGGTTTAAAGGTGATACAGTACTAGAGGCAGTGGATTGCAAGATCCAAAGCATGGCTATTAAACAATCCCAGGAAGCTCCCTTGCTTTCAAAGGTAGAGAAAGCCAAGAAGCAGAACAGGCAACGTCTAAGATGCCCAAATTTAAATCAGATGAGAAGCAGTGAGAACGGGTTTCAGGCAGATGAGAAGATTTTAGGCAGAGCTAAAAGAATGAGCCTGAGTCAGAAGGGGACATAGTAAAAGCAACTGCTCTCCTGCTGGAATTTAGTGTAAGAAAGGCCAGAGATTGTAAAACAATCAAGCAAGCCAGCCCTGAAGGTAGAGAGATTAGCTCCAAAGAAATGCAAACTAGGAGACCTAGCACAGAAGGTGAAGTTCAGGAAGTGGAACTCCAAGATATCCAGATTGAAAAGAGTAGCTCAGAGAATAGACGTAAAGGAGCAAAGTATAGGAAAGCACCTTTACTCTCCAGAGTAGGAAGAGGGATTGCAGAAGAAGATTTAGAATGCAAGATGTCTTATCCTGTTAGAACCAAAAGGAATTCACAGTGCCTTTGCCTTTTAAGTTGCTAAAAGATCTCAAGCAGGCAATCAATGACTAGGGCCCAGACTCACATTTTGTAATTAGCATGATAAGGGCTCTAGCAGAGTCTGACAGCTGGACCCCTACAGATTGGAAAGCTTTAGTGAGAATTTGTCTTTACTCTTCAGAATGCTTGTGATATCAAATGCTATGGAAGGAAGCAGCCCTTGCAAGAGCTGGGAAGAATGCTGAGGATGGGATAGATATAGGAATTCATCAATTGCTAGGGGATGCAAATTATATTACAGTTGAGTCTCAACTACAGTTTACTGAACAGACAATAGGACAGATACATGAGGTTTGCTTAAGGGCCTGGGAAAAGATAATTCCATCAGAAGCGAGAACGCCGCGTTACAGGGCTATAAGACAACAGAATGATGAGCGTTACGCTGACTTTGTGTCCCGACTGGAAGATGCTATTTCCAAATGTGTGAAGAATGTTCAGGCAGTAAGAGACCTAGTGCACAAGCTATCTTATGATTTCTCTAATAAGCACTGTAAAAATGCCTTGCATCCCTACAGCGAACAGGGCACTTTGCTGGGTTATTTTAGGATATGCAGGAATGTAGAGGCAGAGGAATACAAGGCAGACCTCATGGCAGCTTCATTGGCAAACTATATCAGACCTGGAAGAAAGTGCTTTAGTTGTGGGAAGACAAGTCATCTTCAAAAGAGTGTAGGCAGAGCAGGCTGCGGCCAATGTCAGAGCATGGGCCAGGACCATGGAGATCGGGTTTAAACGAACCTGAACTCTGCCTCCATTGTAGGAAGGGAACTCATTGGGCGAGCCAATGTCGTTCAAAAATCAACAGTGAAGGGTCGCCATTAGCAAAGACTTCCCGGCGGGAAAATAGTGGAAGAAGCTTGATGCAGAGCCCTCATAGCAGAGCGTGGTAGGCAAGGTGTCTGCCTACTGGAGCAAAGAAGATCTTTGAGAGAAATCGCCTTTATCTAGCAGCCTCACAGCAGGAGAACAGACCTAGCCAAAGAGGCAAAAACCTAGTCTCTGTTCTCACTGCAGTTGGTTTGAATAACCAAGAGATGGCTCAGAAGCCTTCACAGGAGCTTGATCCTCAAAAGCAGGGACCTCTTATTGAAAGATTAATACAGTTTCTATCAGGAAGATTTAACCTTAGTACTCAAGAAATTAAAATTGATACTGGAGTTGATAAGAGTTGTAAGAAAAAGCCCAAAACTGTGATTGAATCAGAAACGAAGAGCAGTAATTGGGGTCCACTACCTAAAAGAACTATAGGAAGTTTATTAAGAAAGTCCAAAAAAAAAAAAAAAAAGAAAGTCCAACATAAATTCTCAAGGTGTTGCTGGAGTTATTGGTCAGGATTGTGAAGAAGAAATTAAGGCAGTAATGAGTTCTGATATACCATGGTTTGTAAAAATGTAGGATCGCTTAAGCCAATTTTCCCTTCCTTGCATTTCTAGAGTAAAAATTTATACCTATCAGGAAAGAGTACTTGAGAAGTTTGACCACCCTATAAATCAAGCAGTCTTCTGGACTGCTGTTGTGGAGAAACAGCGCCCCCACATGGAATTAGAAATGGAAGGAAAAAGGTTTGTTAACTGTGGATGCCGGGTCATTTCCTTAGGGCATTCAGGGGGGCCTAAGGCCCTCCCATTAACTTCCCCTAAAGCCAGCATAGAGGGAATGAGTGAAGTTAACCAAGACAGAATATTGCAAGGTAAAATCATACAGTGTGAGAAGCCTGAAAGGCAAAACGGCTCAATTGAGCCTATAACCTTATTGGTAAGCCTGGAGAAAAAATGTCTGCTTGGTAAGTTACTTCAAGATCAGCTGAACAAATTTATTAAGAATTTTTTCAGTCTTTCAAAGTATGATAAGAAGTTCTCCCAATTAGTTAGCTCTCTTAATTCTCTGAGGGATGGGAGCCAGTATTTACATAACAATGAAGGTTATCTAACTAGTACTTTTACTGGTTCAAGATCTAGCAATGCTTTACTATTTAAATTGTTAAAACAGAAGGAGGAGAAGAGGAATCTTATGTGTGACAAAGTTCATTTACTCATTTTAACTAAAAAATTTTTCTCCTTACTAAAAGCTTGTAATAAAATTAGGGAAGATAAACACGTTTTCAATTCTACAGAGAAAATTGATCCTAAGAAATCTGAGGATGATGGAAACTGTGTTTGGGATCCAGGTCCATTCACCTGGAGAAAAGGCTATGCATGTATGTTTTTTACAGAATAAAACTGATGGACTCCCTTTAAAAGGACGCAACCACCTTTGGAGAAAGATGGACAAGGAAGAGATGGAGAGGCCAACATTTGCAAGGGTTTAAGGGAAACATTTCATTAGATATTGATCAGCTTAAAAAGGATATTTTCTATACATTCAAAGACAAGCTTGAGGCTTCTCCTGGCTCTGATGTGATTAAGCAATTGAGGAGTAGCATGGAAGGGTTGGACCCGCGAGCTTGGGGGCAAAGTACTTCACATAGCTTAAGTTCCAGTCTGACTGTGTTTTTTATCATAATTGTGATGCTTGCAGTCTCATGTCACTTCTATAGGAAGCTAATAGATATGAAAAGAGACCATGTTGCCTCCGTGACACTATTGAATCTTAAACATAATGCAGAGAGGGGAAATGTGGGATACTAGCACCAAGGGAAATAATACTGGGACTTATTCCCTGACTGGTACAGAGGGAATCTGGGAGACTAATGTTCCATGGCTGGAAGACCACCACTCTGTTAGTTGGAGATATACTCCAAGTTCATGTTCCTGCGGTAATCTATCATTTCCACAGATTCTCCCTTAAAGCTGTGCTGCCTTAAAGTGAGCGCATGGCTGATACATTCTCCCTATAGAAGCAGACATTCCTATTTGGCTCTATTTCTTCCCACCGCAGTATCCAATCTCTCTCATACCTTCCTCCAATAACAGATGGGAATAAGGGGACTTTACCCCCAGTGCCTGGATTCTAAATGTTTCTATCAAGCCTGAATTTTTGGCTATATTAATTGGATCATGAAGTTTTGCCTTTACAGCTTTAAATGTATAGAAAATGATTTAAAAACACGTCAGTCACGCCCACCACAGGTTTCCCGCTCCTAAAACTCACTTCCGTGCAAAAAGACACCTGAGTGGCAGGCGGGTTGGGCCGCCCGCGTGGAGCGTAGACTCCACGGCGCCAACGCCGCTCTCCGCTGAGGCGCCCTCAGGAGGCGCCCGAACGCGCCCCGCCCCGCCCCCCCCCCCTGTTGGGGACGTCCGGCGGAGCCTCAGCAAGGCATCCCGAGGGCGGCCAGGCTCGGGCTCGTTCTTCGAGCCGGCAGGAAGCGCAGCACCGGCGCCGGAGCCTCCGGCCGGGATCTCCAAGAGCTAGCCGCCGCGACCCCCCGCCCTCGGCCGCCCTCAGCCGCGCCGCATCCGGGTCCGCTGCCGCTCTCACCTGCGCGGCGCCCCGCCCCGCGCAGTGCGCTCCGGATCCGTGTGCCGTCAGTAGCCCCAGCCGCCGCGACCGCCCCGCGCGGTCACCTCCCGCCTGCCCGGCGCCGCACTGCGCCCGCCCGCCGCCCGCCGCCCACGGCCAGGGCCCGTTCAGCCGCCCCCGCCGCCCGGACCGGCGGAGCACGTGCGCCCGCGCCTCCCAGCGAGCTGCACGGCCGGCCGGGGCCTCCAGCTGCCTTTCTGGAGCCTCTCCTGGAGGGTCCTGAGGGACCGCAGAGCCCCCGGACCCCTGCCTTCTGGAGCGGCCCGCAGCCGCCTCGCGGGGACCCCTCTGCCTCGGCGTTCCCTCGCAGCCCTTCGCCCCACTTGTGCCCCGCGGCGCCGCAGACCCCAGAACCCCCTTCCTGAGCGTAGGAGTGCGGGGATGTTGCCCCGCACCGTCGATGGCCGTTGAAAGGCTGAAGTTCCCACTTCCAAGTTCAAGAATATTCTGTGTGTTCATTTTTGTGATAACAGCTAACACTTGGCTGCAGTTTCATCGGTTAACCAATTCTTTTCGTATTCTGCTCGCCTGTTCGCTTTTGTCTCAACCAGGAAATGTCACGCCCCTCATTCTTGGATCACAGTTGAATTTTTTATTGATTATAAACCCTAATGTCGACTTACTGTAAAGCACCTGTACGAGGAAGCTTCAAAAATTCATGGGAAATTATCTTCTCTTTTCATTCCTTTCTCCCACGATCTTTCCGAAGCTCCCGCGTGTTGTGATGCCAGTGTACAATTAGTAAAGCCACTCTGGCAAATAATTCAGTAGTCTGGGATATAATTTAGAACTATATGCTATGCAAAGCAAAGGTGGCAAAACAATCCAGTGGTAAAGGAATACTTTGGTTAATGAGTGGTTGAATTGGCTGAATTTACAAGAAATCAAAGGAAGGAGCATACTACATTCAAAAATAAACTCCAGGAGGATTAGAGCGATAAAATATTCAAAGCATTAAAAACTTAGAGGGATTTATTTTCGAGAGTAGCAATTTAGCTTTAGTGAGGTGGAAACTTTAAGCAAGACACGAAGGTTCATGTCTTTAAAGGAAAGATAAAGCTATTTGACTATATACAGATGTTTTTACCTTTTAGCATGGTATCACAATGACAAGAAAAGTGTTTTAAAAGAACAATTGGCTATGCAAAACGCATGGCAATCTAACATAAAGTTCCTATAAATTATTTTTCCAGACAAATTGCTCGGTTCTATATGTTTTTAATACAGGCAATGCATACACACAGACAACTAACAGAAGAGAGGTTCATAAGCATGATTCATAAACATTGAAAAGATGCCTAATGTCATTGAAAGCCCTGGAAACATAAAGGGTTGAGATATAAATATTAAAGTCATTGGGAGCATGAGAGATAGAAGAGATATTACAATAATGCAGTCACACACATATCATGGTAGCATTGCTCACCTCAGCCCCACTTGGTGGTCCACATGGAG
>NW_027458579.1:230000-412522 GCF_050624435.1 Tenrec ecaudatus | reverse complement strand
GAAATGAAGGATATAAGCAATTAAAAGCAAGCGCATAAATAGATACAAATACACAGATGGCCCTTGCAACATTATTCCCAATCTCGCAAACGTGTCAACGGTCTAAATACCCATCAATAGGTGAATGGATAAGTCAAACATGTTGCCTATGGTATATACAATGGACTACTACTCAGCCATAAAGAGAAATGAACTCTTGACACAGGCTACAAGAGGAATGAACCTCATAAGCATTATGCTGAGTGAAATAAATCAGCTTCAAAAAGGACACATTTTGCTTAATTCCACTTACAAGAAATATCTAGGCTAGGAAAATGAATAGAGACAAACATATCCCAATTGTTTCCAGGGATAGGTAGGAAGGTAAGTATGGTTGTTACATAATGCCATGTCAATTGGACAAATAAGTGAGGTGGAGTCTTTCTTATACCTATATGAGTGTCCTTGGATTTATTTCTCTAGTCAACCCAGCCTAACCCAGTAGGGCCTGGAGGGGAAGTGCCATCCCTGAGACGATACTGAGCTTCCATAAGGGTGATGACATAATTTTGGAATGGGTAAGGATGATAATATGAACAACATGCAGAATGCCACTTAGTTATAATCTTGTAGAGCGTGGAAGTGACGAATGTTTTGATGCATGTATATTTAGTACGATTTTTAAAGAGTGTACGCAAAAGAGCAATATGGCAAGTCTGTGTTGCCATTTGCTGTTGCTCAGCTAAAAGCGATTCGGGCCTGTGTAGTCCAAAGGGAACCACAGAGGCTCAGGAGGAAAGCTGGTACCATCTCCAACTAAGACTTGTCTGACCAAATGCAGAGTCTCCCTTCAAGTAACTGACAGGTCAGAGGCAGCTCATCTCTGCTGCAGAAGCAATGATTTGTCTCAATTCCCAGACCACTGTCACAACCATGTCTTGTTGCCCTCGGTGCCCCCCTTCCCCACCACAATAAGTCACTAGAAAGCCATGCTTCATTTAAAAACAAACAAATAAACCCCTTCTGCCTCCATCCTGGCACTGTTTCAGCTTATTTAGCATCATAACATATGTCATCTGTTTCCCTAAACAATCTAACATGGACATGGCACGATGGGACTGATGAGTTAGGCAAATGAGAACCAGCCTGCCCTCTGAACACACACGATGGCATTTGACTTGCTGTCAGTAGATGCTGTCGCGTTTCTTCTCCTCTTTCCTGGAAAATAAATACAGAAAAGAAAGAGGACATGAAAAGGGCTGCAAGATGTTTAGCTCTGGTCTTTCTAGAAAGTGTAGAAAAAAAGTATGTGACCCCTGCCTGCCTTTAGATGCCCCACTCCTCTGGCTAACAAGGATTGCGCACTGACCATGGACAAGACATCTGGATCTGGGGGGAGGATATAACAATTGCCCCCACCAGCAAAGAGTTTCCAGATTTACGGGACTGCACAGGCCAGGGAGCAGCTCATAAAAAGAACAAGAAGAATCGCAAAGGAGGGTGTGCTCCAGCACCACTTCGTCCAGCTGCAGACACATGAAGGCAAAGTTTCCTTTGCTTTCAGTCAAGTTTATGATTTCCGCGGCATCCCTTACCAACACCTTCACAAAGATCTAGGTTCTTGGGTTGTTTCGTTCCAGGGCGGACATCACCTTGGTAAAGCCACACTCTAAGGACAGCTCATGGTCCAAGAATTCCACCTATATGTTTTGAAAGGGGCCATGTTAAAACCCCTGGCTCAGACTTTCAGGACTGGGCACAATACAGCAAACCCACCATGGGGACAGCAGGATTTGGTAACACTCTCATCTCCATCACAACCTGGACCTGGCAAAGCTATTTTCTTCCACTCACCATCTTTCAATCAATATTTACTCAGCTATTAGTTGCTCCCCAGGCTCAGCATCAGAAAAGTGTTCAAACGTTACCTAATTGTCCATCTAATGGTAGAGGTCTGTGCAAGGGATATGAGAGCAAGAGGCTCAGAGATGATCAGTGGGTAACGAGAGAGGGATTCACCTTTATCATTTGTAGAAAGCCCCTGGCAGACTTTCCCTGGAGCAAGCAAATAAAGCTGCTCCCGGCTCAGCTCCATTCCTGATCTGGTCTTGCCATGAGACTATCCAGGCTTTGTCCCAACCCCACGTTCTGGAAACCACGAGTGGAAGGAGGTGGATCTTGGGGATACCATGGAAAAGAATGGGCATTGCACAACACTTCATTGTACTCATATGGAGCTTATACAAAGGCCAAGAGATAGAACCAGGTGAGACTGTGAACAGGACAAGGTGATACTGCATGGTTTAAAATCAGAAAAGGTGTGCATCAGGGTTGTATCCTTTCACTGTTTTTATTCCATCTGTATGCTGAGCAATTTATACAAGAAGCTGGCCTATGTGAAAAAGAACATGGCATCAGGATTAGAGGAAGACCCAAGTAATGTCATTAGGAACATTTTCTCACTAAAAATTTTAGGTCATGGCATCAAAAAAGTGTCATTTTAACCTAAATGGGTTTTTAGACCAGTGAAATAACAGCGAGAGTGAGTCAGCATTGTGCACAGAATTGAGCGATACTGGTTCTTTGGGAAATTCATAATCCAACACTGACACTGCTGAGATAAAGGATGACAGTGAGGAAGATTCTACACCTGAGCTCTGTGATGGGCCAACGTGGTGCTCTACTCTCTTCAGGAATGGATGAGCCAGCTCCACCAAGATTCCCCTTTACTGGAGCACCTGCTATGTATGTAGACGTTGAACACAAGAACGCTTTGGCGTTCCTACAATGATTTCTGACCGATGAGGTCATCGAAAAATTGATTATGATAGCCCGGAGGTTTACTTTCAGGTTTTAACCCCTCTTCAGTTAATTTCTGTGCATGGGGGAAGGTTTGGGGCTTGCTTCATTTTCCTACATACGGTATCTCAGTTTCTCCAACACCATTTGTTGAGCAAGCAGAATTTGTCCCTTTGGATATTTCTGTGTCCTTTTTCGAAGGCTAGTTTCCTGTTGACTGGTGAATATATGTGTAGCTTTTCTGTTCGAATCCATTGATCTATATACCTCTCAGTGTACCAATACACTGCTCTCCCTTAGGGAAAAACAACAACAAAAGTTGTATGAGCCCCTATATAATGATTTTTTTTAATGGACGATGAACTATTTTCCAGGCCAGCACTATCCTATGTTTGAGCACATTGCTGCAGCCACTGTGTCAATCCATCATGCCTTATAGCCTGCGGTACTCATGTTCAGGTATAGTGTTCTGCCATTCACAAGGTTCACACTGGCCAGTTCTTTCAGAAGTGGAAGACCAGGTCCTCCTCCCTCGTCTCTCTGTCTGGAAACTGCTGAAGTCTACCTGCAGTGAGTGACCCAGCAGGCATTTGAACTACTGGCTGCAAAATTTCCACCATTACAGCCAAATGCAGGCCACCACAGTACAACAGACAGTAACAGCATCTTAACACCACACAAAGGCTCCTCCCTGGGGAGACCACGTGTTCAGGCAATTGCTGCTGTTACACATGTAAGTGGGGGCTACATGAAGTCGCACCATCTCCTGTGGCCCTTCCAGGAACAGGCCATTCTGCTGTTGTTTCTACTGGACTTAGGCTCAGCTGCCAACCTGCCCTCTGCACGCATTCTTCTCCTTACCCTTCCATGTCACCTTCTCTTTGCCCAAGTCAATACTGCTGGTCAGTCACCTACTGGTGGATGCTTGCTTCTGAAGTTTCTGAACCACATTTCCCCATGGTTATGAGACATTGCTGCTGCCACTGCGAGCATTTAACAGGTTACTTTACACCTTCAATGAGAAATCTAGGGGAATAGAAAGAAAGCTTCTTCTTTCTCCCAAGGAGTGGGTGGTGGTTTTGAACCGTTTCCCTTGAGGTTAGCAGCCCAATGTGTAACCCACTACACCAGTAGAGCCTTGGTGGCACTGTCCAGCAATTATTAGACTGCTAAATATGAGGTCAGGGTTTCAAACCTACCAACTTCTCCTTGGGAGAACGATAAAGCTGTTCCCATAAAAGACTGACAGCTCCAGAATCCCTCTTATAGGGTGGCTATGAGTTGGAATTTTGCGGTCATTTAGGGCTTTTTGGTGGCATGTGATTTTTTAGGGCTTTTAGGTTGTTTGTGGACGTTCAAGGTGTGTTTGGGGCATTCGGGTGGTTTGGGGTTTTTAGGGTGTTTTATAAGATTTTAGGGAGTGTTTAAGGGATTTAGGGGTGGTTTTTTAGAGTGTATAGGTATTTTTCAGCACAATAGGGTGTTTTTAGTGATGTTGCAGAGTTCCTTAGGGATTTTAGGGTATTTTTAATATTATATGTGTTTTTTCCCCCCAGCATTTTAGGTTTTCTTAGGGCTTTCATGGTGTTTTCAGGGCATATATGGGGTTTAGGAATGTTTAGGGTTTGGGAATCTTCTAAGGATGATTTTTGGAAGTTTCACATGTTTGGGTGGGCATTTGGTGTTTTTTTGTGGCTTTAGAGTGTTTATGGGATCCTGTCAATTTGCAGCTTTAATTCCGCAAAGAAAAGTCAGACAGCAAGCCAGAAAGGAGCAGGAAATGAAGGGGAAGCCCAGGCCACATGTTACAGCTGCCAAGTCCGGAGAACCTAGGTGTGGTCGTTGGCTACCTGGGACCGGGAGTGGGGCTGTGCTCCTGCCCAAGGGTGCTAGGGAGTAAACCAATCTCAGCTGGACGTTTGGCTTTTCTACTAATTAGCCGACTCCATGAACTTTCCCAAGGGCAGCTGGCGAATTGCCAGGGGAACCCAGCTAGACCCCCCACACAAAAGCACAGGGATGGTTACAGGAACAGGAGGTTTCACACAGTGGATGTGCAGGGCTTGGGGTCGGGATTGGGGGCCAAGGTGAGGAAGGGGCAGCAATAAGGCCTGGTCCCAAATAATCAGACACTGAGCAATAAAAGTACAAGGACTGCCAAGAGAACATGGGGACAAAGGATGGCTGGACTTCATTTGATATCTTTGGACGTGCTGTCAGGAGAGACCAGTCCCTGAAGGGACATCAAGTCCATGAAGGACATGATGCTTGGCAAAAAGTGGAGGACGGGCAATAAAACAGCTCGAACCAGTGGCTACACCAGTGGGCATAGTAACAATGGTGAGGATGGTTCGAGACCTGGCAGTGTTTTATTTTACTGCTTGTGTTTTTCTAGAACTGTCTTTCCTGGATGCACGAGGAAGGATAACTGTGCTTGTGGGAAGCAAATGCACAGTGGGCAGCGCTTTGGCCAACATAGGTACACCACCGGCACACAGTGCCCCCTTACTTGGCATCCAAAGTGACACGGTTTGTCTTTCCCCAGAGCTCTCCAGCCCTGGGGGAAGCGGCCCTGCCTTCGGCGCACCGCCAGGGGGCAGCACTGCTGCTCTCTCACTGGCTACATCTGTGAGGACCCAGAGAGCAGCTCCTTTCTGCTGCTCTCCTCTCAGACTTCTGCCAGAAGCCTTGGCTCGTCCTGGATCCTCCCTTGATTCCCACTCTGCACCTTTGGGGACGCCCAGCCCATTAACTCTCTCCCATCCTTCCTTGCTGCCTCTTGTCCAGATGCCTGAGCTGGGCTTCAGGTAGTTGTAATGTTATGCTTAGGTGAGATGTGTTCAGCTTGTTTACTGTCTGTATACAAGAAAAGAGTGCAGCCCAAGACATCCACCCTTTTGTTCCTCTATGGAAAGCCTGTTACGTGTCATAGTCTTCTCTCTGTGCAGTGCTTTCCTCTGCTGCTGATGCTTTTACATGAAATAGGACTCGGTGTGTCACCGCTACAGGAAATTATCTCTGAAAAAATAATATGCCCAGAACTCAGAAACAGTGTCAGCTTGCATCTGGCATCATGGAAGCATCATGGGTGTGTTTCCATTCATTCGCTCCTGAGTGTCACATGTTAAACTCAGTGCATAGCATAAACAGCAGCAGGCACAAACTGAGACAAAGCACACCCTTTGCTGTGAAGCACATTCCGACTCCTGGCTGCCCCTGTGCCACAGAGTAGAACTGCCCCGCAGGGGCTCCCTAGCTGTCATCTTTACAGAGGCACATGGCCACACCTCCCTTTTGGGAAGCCACTGGGTAGGTTTGAACTTCAGGGTTGTAGTAGTTGATGTTGTAGAGCCCTGGAGTCAGTTCGGATTCATAGGGGCCTGTGCACTAGAGAGAGAAACAAAGCCCAGTCCTGCGCCATCCTCGCACTTGTTACTGTATTTGAGCCGATTCTCGCAGCCACGGTGTCAATCCACCTAAGTAAGGGTCTTCCTCTTGTTTGCTAACCCTCTGCCAAAAATGACGCCCTTCTTGCAGGACTGGTTCCACCATAGTAATATGTCCAAAGTACCTGAGACAACGTGTCCGCATCCTCTTTCAGATCTCCTGCCTTTAGTTTGTCAGCTCACTTCGATGGAGTCGATGCTGAGCCATAGCGACTCTATGAGATCAGAGCAGAACTATCTCTGTGGGTTTCCCAAAGGCTAACTCTATGGGAGTAGAACGCCTCATCCTTTTCTTCTGAGGACTGACTGGTGGTTCCCCACTGCTGACATTACAGTTGACACCCAAGGCATAAGGTACTATGCCACCAGAAGTCCCTTGCCCCTGTGCAATAACCAACACCACCTACACACAAAACCCACCCCTTCTCTGTCAGTTTGATGTATGGTGATGGCTTGAGTTGCTATGAAATTGGAAGCTACTAGGGGGAACCCGACAAAAACTACAATTTTTTCAAAACTATGCATTTAAATTTTTTATCCCCTTCATAGTACTCTCCATTACACTTCACACATTTGTCTAATCTGTGATTACATTCTTGGAAACATTTTTCAAACTCAGCAGTTTGGGTGACACCCTTGTTTTTTCTCCCCCTCTTCTGTGTTGTCAAACCACTGTCCTTCATTCATGGAAACAGAAAGAAGTCACATGGAGTGAGTTCAGGTGATTAGGATATGAGGGACAAGAGAGGCATGCTTTTTGGGGGGATGTTTTCATACTGTTATTTCTTTTCTCTTTTTTTATAATCAATTTTTGGGGCCTCATACAACTCTTATCACAATTGATACATACATCATATTTGTACATTCATTGCCCTCATCATTCTGAAAGCATTTGCTCTCCACTTAATCCGCTGGCATCAGCTGATAATTATTCCCCATCCCTCATGAACCCTGAATAATTTCTAAATTATTATTTTGTCATATCTTACACTATACAATATCTCCCTTCAGCCACTTTTCTGTTGTCTGTCCCCCAGGGAGATGGTTATATGTAGATCCTTGTAATCCGTTTCCCCTTTCCATTCCTCCCTCCCTCTACCCTCCTCGTATCGCCACTCTCACCACTGGTCCTGAAGGGATCATCGGCCCTGGATTCCCTGTGTTTCCAGTTCCTATCTGTACCAGTGTACATCCTCAGGTCTAGCTAGATTTGTAAGGTAGAATGGGGATCATTTTAGTTGTGGGGGAAGAAGCATTTAGGAGCTAGAGGAAAGTTGTATGTTTCATTGTTGCTACAGTGCACCCTGACTGGCTCCTCTCCTCCCTGCTACCCTTCTGTAAGGGGATGTCCAATTATCTACAAATGAGCTTTGGGTTTTCACTCCACACTCCCCCGTATTCACAAAGATATGATTTTTTTGTTCCGATGATGTCTGATACCTGATTCTTCCGACACCTCGTGATCACACATGCTGGTGTGCTTCTTTCATGTGGGCTTTGTTGCTTCTCAGCTACATGACCACTTGTTTAACTTCAAGCTTTTAAGACCCCAGAATGTATAACTTTTGATAGTCGACCACCATCAACTTCAGTCACCACATTTGCTTATGCACCCATTTGCCTCCAGCAATTGTGTTGGGGAGGTGAGCATCACGGAATGCCACTTTAATACAACAAAGTATTTTTGCATTGAGGGAGTACTTGAATGGAGGCCCAATGTACATCTGTTACCTTAATACTAAACCTATAAATATATGCATATAGATCTATTTCCCCATCGTTATACATAAATATATTTACATATGCACATGCCTTTATTTAGACCTCTATAAATGCCCTTTGCTTCCTACCTCTTTCCTTGATTTCCTTTTACTTTCTGATTGTCCCACTCTCGTGTTCAGCCTTCATTTGTGTTTCAGTAATTCCTCTAGGTTACATTACTCTTGGTTACACTCTACCAAGCCTCCTACACCCTCCTCACCATCTATTTGGATCACTTGGTGTTCCCTTGTCCCTGGGTTTGTTAACAGCACTTCCTTTTTCCCTACACCCCCCTTTCCCATCTTCCTCCCCCAGCTGTCAGTCCCATTGTTTTCTCCTCCAGATTGTTCATCCAGCCTATCTCATTTAGACAGACCTGTGGAAATCATAGCATGCACAAAAACGAGACAGAGCAAACCCAAGCAACAAAATGAAACAAAAGAACAACACCACCACCAACAAGCCAATGACAAAAAGCAAAACAAAACACAAGAAAGAAAAGCTTTTAGTTAGTTCAAGGACTGTTTGTTGGCCTTTAGGAGTGCTTTCTCATAGAGTATGATGGGTCAGCTAGCCCTGGCCCCAAAGTCTATTTTTGGTATTCCCTGGGGACTTCGTTGCTCTGTTCCCCTTCCTGTTCTGTTGTACACCCTTAGTATTTTGCCTCGGTGTGCTGGGATCAGATCGGGCGATAGAGGCATGCTGTTTTTTGTGTGTGAGCAGGTGCACTGTCATGGTGGCAAAACCAGTCCCCTGTCTACCACTAATCAGTCCTTTTTATTTTAAATAAATCATTTTATTGGGGGATCTTACAGCTCTTGTAACAATTCATACACCAATTTGTATGAAGCACATTTGTACATACATTGCTATCATCATTTCCAAACATGTTCTTTCTCCTTGAGCTCCTTTTTTCCCCTCCTCCCACCCACGTGAACCACTGATACTTTATACATACTTTTTATTTTTATATTTTACGCCTCTGCTGTATCCCTTCACCCAAACTTCTGCTGTTTGTTCCCCTGGGTGGTGGAGTGGGGCTGTATGTCCATCATTGAGATTGGTTTCCCCTTTCTTCTGCTTCTCCCCCCTACCTTCCCTCGTGGTGTTGCTACTCTCAGTATTGGTCCTGAGGGGTTTATCTGTCCTGGATTCTGTGTGTCGGAACTTCTAGTCAATAGCAGTGTGCAAGCTCTGGTCTAGCCAGACAACTCAGACCTTCTTACACAATATCTTCAGAACCTCTATATAGGAAGCTTGATTAACAGTCTGACCTAGTGCAATGACTAAACTCCAATGCACTATCACCCTCACATCAACAAAACCAAACAAATGAGCATCTTCTTGAAGTTTGAGTTCACTTGACGAGGTGTATTTGAGTGAGGTGATGATGGCGTCTTACACTGACTTGATTTATGTTTGCATTCTGGCTTGTGAGAAGAGCACAAGGTCTTGTCACCAGCAATGACCTTGGGAAAAAAGTGTGGGTGCACTAGCTCAGAGCAAGTTGCCAGATGCCTGCCCAAACAGGAGAATGTATATTTTGAAATGTGTACCCAGTGGAGCTTTGTACCGCTTGGTTTTTTGGCGGGGGTGGGGTGGGGGTGGGTGGAAGGCCGGCTACTCCTTTGTAGGTTAGATAATCTGAGATGTGCTATTTGAAATTTCCTGGGGCCAGTTTTAGACAAAACTAGAAAAGTTAATTTTGCTGTATGGAAAAATCTGACAGTCTGGAAGTATCTAATTTTCCTCACATGCCATCATTCCCCTAGTAGCATTATTCTTAGTTAAAGCTCTCCTCTGTTCCTCCTTAGGGTTTCCCCCACTACCTGATGTTCCTTTTCTCCTACTCATCATCAAGGGACTTGTGTCCAAAGTGAGGACAGCAAATAATTAAGAGACCCTCCTGACTCTCTGTTAAGAAGGGTGCTCTGGTGCATGCGTGTGTTTATGTGTGCACATACAATCGCATTTGAATTTTGTTGGAAGAGGCTTCATAGAGACAGAGGGTGACATGGTTAGAGCTGCTGCACATGTAGAGCACTGTACTCTATGGTGTTCTAATTCAAATGCATGTAAGGTCCAAGAGAGGTAATAGAAGCAAGTGACCAGGGTCAGGGAAGGCAGCAGGAGGAACTGAGGGAGCCTGAATGCCTCACACCCTGCCAGTTTCACTGATTCTTGGATGGGAGAGTACCAACCTAGTGCTGTGAAATCTTCGCAGTTTTCAGAGGCTTGGGGGATTTAAATTTTGTATGTAAAAAATAGACATCAAAAATGCTTGTAATTTATTGATTTCGATAAACACACTGAATGCCAGTACTCAAGTCAAAAAAACCAAACTGACAGCCATCGAGTCTTTGCCAACTCATAGTGACCCTATTAGACAGGGTAGAACTGCCCCTCAGTTCAGCTCCCAGCCCTGGAGGCCCACCAGTTCCTCGTTATTATCATGAGGAATACTATTTTCACAAGAGCATTACATACCCCTAGAGACTAAACCATAAAGCCATATAGGCTTTGACCATCAATTCTGATATGCTTTTTCCTCAAACTGATGGGTCATTTGATGGAATCCTTGTATTACTTCCCTAACATAAAAATTAATCAAGCAAAGGAGATTCAGTGCTCAGTACTACAGCCCCTTATTTAGAGATTAACTCTTAAAAACCACCACCACCACCACCACCACCACCACCACCACCACCACCACCACCGCCACCTTATCTATTTTGATAAAAACTTGAGTAGGCTGTATAAATATCTCAAGTATTTAGGATAAAATGGATTCTTATTCTACTGTCACATATTTAGTTTGAGTTATGTGTTTCCATCTGAACACAAATTAAATAGACCTCATTGACATCTTTTCAAAATGCCATAAAAATTAAATGATTACCTTAAAAGATACTCAGTATAATTAGGCATCAGAAAAATGTACATCAACACTAGAGCGAGATAGTGTTTCAACCCATCAAGATGACACTAGCCAAGAATATTAAAAATACCATTGAGTGCTGGAAGAATGAACAGATTTGTGTCAGAAGAACAGTCTGAGAGGTCCTTAGAAGCAAGCACGGGGAGACTTCACATGCTTTGGGTATGTTATCAGGAGATGCCAGTCCCTGGAAAAGGCTGAAATGTTAGGTTCAAGTATAACAACAGTTTTGAAGATGGTGTAGGACTGCGCAGTGGTTCATTCTGCCTTGAGTTGGAACTGACTCAATAGCACCTAATGCTAAAAGCTAGATGCTTTTGATCCTAAATGAAAAGTGGATGGTCCAGCCTCCATACCAGCTACGTGGACAACTGCCCCTCCCCCCAGAAGAATTTACTTTAGAAGACGGCACTGAACCTGTAGCTAGGGGAGATGGACATGTCTGATCAGAGCACACAGGGGCAAATGAAGGGGGAGGAAGAGAGTGGAGCACACACTGGTCCACCAGGCTTGGAGGATGATTTTGGCACTCTGAACAGCCAATGTACAGAGTGGACCATATGGCTGATCCCACTATGAGACATGCCATCCCTTGCTGGCCCAGGGCCCTATGGGGACAATACCGGAGACTCTGTGTTGGGACTGACCCGACTGGCCCTCCAACACGGAGGCAAATCACTAAAAGCATGCAGCAGAGCAACCATGGGAGCAGAGCGGGTAGCCCCTGAGGGAGTACAAAGGACAGACTCTGGGGCCAGAGCATGATACGCCATCAGACCTGACTGAAGGACACACCTATAGAAAAAAAAAATCAGACCTTGATCTATTTACAGGTTTTTCTTTCTTAAAAAATTTTTTTGTCTTTTAATTAATTTACTCTTTTATTGATCATTGGTTTTCTGTTGTTGTTTTTTTGTCATCACTGTGTTCTCACCCATCGCCTATCTTGCTATGGTTTGATTTTTGGTGCATATTATTATCTCAACAGATCTATCTAGATAAGATAGGCTGGAAGAATAGTCTGGAGGAGAAAACAACAGGACCAATGGTTCCCGGGGACATGGGAGAGAGAGAGGAGGGGGTAAGGAGGTGATGCTGACCAATCCAGCGACAGGGGAGCAACAAGTAATCCAAAATCCGTCGCAAGGAGGGTGTGAGAAGCCTGGTAGGTATTCAGCAAGGGCAATGTAACCAAGAGAAATTACTCAAACCCAAGTGAAAGCTGAGCATGATAGTCGGACAAGAGGAAAGTAAAAGTAAATAGAGGAAAGAACTAGGTGACAAAGGGTATTTCTAGAGGTCTACATACTGGCATGTACATATGTAAATATATTTATACAGGAGGGTTCGTAAATAGATCAACGTGCATATATTTATAGACTTAGTATTAAGGCAGTAGATGGACATTGCCAAATACTTACTCAATGCAAGAACACGTTATATTAAATTGGCATTCCATGATGAACACCTTTCCAACATGATGGTTGAAGAAAAATGTGTGCACTAGCAAATGTGGTGAAGAAAGCTGATGGTGCCTGGCTATCAAAAGTTATAGCATCTGGGATCTTACAGGCTTGAAAATAAAGAAGCGGCCATCTAGCTCAGAAGCAACAAAGCCCACATGGAGGAAGCACACCAGCCTGTGTGACCATGAACTGTTGAAGGGATCAGATATCAAGCATCAAAGAACACAAAAATCATGTCATTGTAAATGAGGGTGAGTGCAGAGTGGAGACTCAAAGCCCATTGGTAGGTAACTGGACACCCCCTTCCTGAAGGGATGTGGGGAGGAGATAAGCCAGTCAGGGTGCAGGGTAGCAACAATGAAACATGTTTCCTCTAGTTCCTAAATGCTTCCTCCCCCCACTATCATGATCCAAATTCTACTTTACAAATCTGGCTAGACAAGGGAATGTACAGAGAGATCGCCTTGGAGATTGGGCGGATGTTCCCACAGTAGCGTGGAGCCTCACAAGTGGTGGTCAGGCGTTTCCCACAGTCACTTGTAGGACCTCAGGATTTAGGCTGGGGATGCCCCCACTTTTTATAGGGGAGAACAACCTGTGGCTTAGTGTGTGGGAGAGGACCAGCGTGAATTCCCCAGCTGCTTGCCACACCAATAAGTGGGGGGTGGGAGCTCCCTCAGTTGGGCCTTCAGGTTTGCCCTAGGCAGAGGGGAGTGGCCTGGAGACAGCTATTGTCTTGTGATGGGAAAGAGAGTGAAAGGAGAGGAAAAAGAGAGAAAGAGGAAGACACAGACTGGGGCAATAATGCCAACCAGACTGACAACCACTCACCCACAGACAACTAAAATGCACAGAGTAAACAAAGGTGACAACAGTAAAAAAAAAAAAAGAAAGAAAGAAAAGAAAAGAAAACAACTAAAAAGGAGAACCAAATCTGTGGAGGCTGTGGTAGGAAGTAGAGAAGAGCTAGATGGAGTGGAGAAAAGCAGAAAACCTGTAAGAAGAGCCCAATAAAAGGAAAAAGAGAGAAGAGAAAAGGAAGGAGGAGGAGAGAGTATTTTTTAAATGGTTAAAGAAATAACTGACCCTGTGTTATGCTGTGTGTAGCTCTGACTCGTCCTGTGTGCAGTACTTTCTTAGGGGTCAGGCTGCCCACTAGGAGGACAGGGTTGCCCTAGGCAGAGTGTAGGGCTCTGGAAACCAGCAGTGGTATGTGCAAGCAATGAGAGGGAGCAGAGAGAATCGTACAAGCTAAGAGAGAGGTGAAGAAAGCAAAGACAGAAAGAGGAAAGAAAGAAAAAGAGAAAGAAGGAAATAAATCCAACTGAGTTCACTAAGGTTGGCTGTGATGGTAAAGAGCAAGGAGAGAGAGAAGGAGGAAATAAAGTATAAAGTAGTAGCTGATCCCTGATTGCTTGGATGAGGGGCCAGAGGGGTTTAGACACTGCTCCAACATGGCAGGTCAGTGTGCCCTTTTAATGCCGGGACCCAGTGGTGCTGGGCAGAATTGCCCTAGTTGACGAGATCACCTTAGGGGCATGACGGAGGTTTCTTCAACGGTGCAGCGCACTGTAGGTGTTTGTCCCAGGTGCCTTGTGTGGTGTACAGCACTCCCACACAGGGCAGGCTGGAGTGCCTCCTGCTATTTGGGTTGATTTGCCCTAAGCGGAGGGAAGTGACCTGGAAGCCTTTAGTGGCATATGAGAGGAGAGAGTGGGAGAGAAGAGGAAAAAGAGGGGAAAAGGGGAAAAAAAGAGGGATAAAGAAGAAAGCGAGTAAATAAAAGCCCAACACCAACCTGAGCACGTTGAAACTGAGTGTGGTGGAAAAGTTAGAAGGGCTAGTGAATAAAGTGAGAATAAGTAGAGCAGTGGGTAAGGAGGTAATGATACTTGATCACCTGTCCTTGAGGCCAGAGGAATTCCAACTCTTCCTCAAGGTCACAGGGTCATGGACTTGTAAGGTCTCTCTCTCTGGCCTAAATTCCAACCCCAGTCCTTGGCTCCCCGCGAGAAAAATTTCATGCGGAAGCCGGGCTCGTGATCCAAGTGAATTTAATGAGAGTTAAAAGAAGCTTCAGGTTTTACAAGGCACCCATAGGATTCCTTTGACCATGGGGCCTGGCAGAGACTGCCTCAGGTCATGCAAGGATCTCTCTCCTCCCAGGAAGACGACCTGGACCACCCCTCTCCCTTCTGGTTCCTGCCTTTTCAAGGGTTCCCGGGGAGGCTGGTGAAGGACCCCAGGTCAATCCCATTGGCTGAACTGCAATCATCTGGCCCAGGTGGGCTGCTCCAGGTGCAACATCCATCGGAGCCCACGGGCAGGAAAATCCAGCTTTCCTATGCTGGCTCTCCTGGGCATGCGTTAATGGACTTTCCCATCCCTGATGTAGGGTTCCACAGATGCTGTGTGAGATTACTTCAAAAGCAAGATCGAGCCTGTGGCCAGGGGTCACTTGGGTGCTGGAGTACCTGCCTTGTGCTGCATGTAGCACTGCAGCAGGGGCTGGGAGGGGGCACTGGGGGGCTCCCTCAGCCCCGTCTAGGGCTCCAAGACCGGCAGGGCCTCCCCAGCTATGTGTAGAATCACTGAGAGGGAAGCTTGTTGTCCTATCTAGACTGCTGATGCTTCCTAGATCAGAGGATTTTCTTTTTTATCCCTCTGGCCAGCTAGAATGAAATTGTCTCCCACAGTCTCTGGGCTACAGCTCAGTGCGGTTTAAGGCTAACACTGCTACAGCGGGTCTTTGTTATGGTAAAAGCTGCCAGGCCCTGTGGCTGAGTTCTGGCATTCCTTAGCTAGGTTGCTTCTTATGCTGATTTATGTTAAGGGACTCCCCATGTGGTGCTTGGAGCTGAGCAACCAGACTTGGGTTTGAGTTTTAAACCAATCATTTATTTTTCACCCTTAAAAAAAATTCTACTTGTGATGTGCTCAGATTTGGTGGCTGTCAAGCTGACCCCCAGAGGGGGAGATGCAGCTTATCAGGGGGGTTGTTTACTAGTCGGCCAATTGGAACTAAATTTGCTCCCTGGACTCCGGACTTTCTGCCTTTTTCTCCCACACCATGATCTTCCTAAGGTAATAATATATTTTTTCTTCTACTCTAAATTATGGCTACCCTACCACCAACCCCTGACCGTGAGCTCAAGGCATCCAACCGCATGGAGAGCTCAGTGTGGGGTTCCCCTCGTGTCTGAGATTCTGCCCCCTCTCAGGGCGTCCACCTGCAGGGATCCCTGCTCCAGGCAAGGGCATATCTGGCGCCTGCCACTTCGTCAAAATTTTAGTGCTGCTTTAAAGCATTCTTGGTTTGCTTTGTGAGTGGAAATCCCACAAAAGAAGGGGTTCAGGAGAAACCCTGTTACCCTAGTTCTAATTTCAGAACTCCACCTCCCCGTTTCCTTCACCTAATTTCCTATTTTTCTGGTCTGGCAGCAGGAGCTCCAGATAGATGGGTCCTATCTGGTTGCCATTTTCTCTGAATCCCTCCATCTATTTTTTTTACACTCTTAAAAAGTACAAAACATTTACTCTACAAGCGCAAACAGATTTTCCAAAGCAGGGAAAAACCTGAACGTTCAGTACATGGTTCAATCGTCTTTTCATCTCTGCACCCTAACTATGCTGAGCTCCATGGAACTGCATGGAGGGGAGCTATTCTGGCGTCATCGAGCCAAGTGAGTGTTTTGAATTACCTCAAGTGAATATTTGACTGGAAAGCATAGGGTGTAAAAAAACCCTGAAATCAGATGGTGCACATCTATCACAAAGAACAGGGCCTTGTACTTAAACCTTTTTTCTGAAAATAAGCAGCCATCTAAGTGAGATGTCAACTAAGTCCGCCCAGAACAAGCAGCACAGCCAGTGTGATGCCAGGGTGATAAATAATAGAATCTCAATCTGCAGGTATGAACAAGAATCAGAGCTTAAGTTCGGAACACCCAGTTTGCAAAAGGACTCAAATGCACATGCGGGGTGAATTCCCTCTGACCACAGCCCATGGACATGAACAGATACAGTTAAGTTCAAATGTAACACCTGATCATTTGATCTCTTCAGACTAATTTTAATTTGGTTCCAGTTTTTAGTATTTTTCACTTTCTGTTCGATTGAGGTTTTTCTCTCTTTTATCATTGTTAGTTTTTCTTTTCTACTTGTTTCTTGATTTTGTTTTGTATTTTTTTTTAATACATATGAAATCCAGGAGAGGCAAATCCAGAGAGACACTAACAGAATTAACAATCTCCTAGGGACAGGCAGGGAAGATTTGGGGGAGTGAGGGGGGGGGCTAACAAAAATGAATATAAAAGAAGGAAATGATGTAAACCTGATTGTGGTGAGGATTACACAAATCTTAATATGACTGAATTATTGAATGATATATGTGAATTATATGAGAATTAAAATAAAACAAAAGCTGAGGTCAGAGATAGGGCAGCAATTTAGCCCTGAATCTCTTGGTGAAGATTGAATGCCATTTTGTGCCAAGAGCCCATTTTTCCACTCATGAAGTTTGGGGAACCGGCGGCGGCGGCGGCTCGGGACGGGGGGGGGGCGCCAGGGGAGGGGGCAGACACCAGGGGCAGCGGTGGCGGCGGTGGCGGCTCGGGGCCGGGGGGGGGGCGCCAGGGGAGGGGGCAGACACCAGGAGCAGCAGTGGCAGCGGCGGCTCCCGGCGCCATCTTGGGCTGATCGATGAATTGAACAAAGAGGATCAATTTCCGATCAAGCGAGTTATCAATGGGGGCCGGGGAGTGAGAGGGACTTGTCCCCGAGTCGGCCCCGCTTTTCCCGGCACCCCCCTCCTCCCCTCCGCCGCGGCCCCCCGGCGGCGAGGCAGCCCGGCGCCCCCGGGGAGGCCGCGACCGCCCGCAGCCCCCACCCCCGAGCGAGAGGCCGAGAGAGGAGACGCCTGACCTGCAGCTGCTGTAAATCAAAGCGCTTCCAATATTGAAACATCGATCCCACATTGGCCGCCATCTTGAGACATATTGAGACGGAGTGAGAGGCTGATAGAGAGGGGGCTGGAGTTCAGGAGCCGCCAGGAGGCAGCAGGCGGGCGGCGCCAAAACCCGGCCTGGAGCCGGCCGCCGCCGCCGCCACAGAGGAGCGCGGACTCCTCCTCACGGCGCCACCGCCGCCAGGGCGAGCCGAGCCGGAGCCGGGGTCGGAGGCCGAGGGCGCGGCGGCAGCTGGCCCGGCCTCGCGCGTGGCCGCCCGGCCCCCGCCCCCCGGCAGCGGCCGAACGAGCGACCCACCCGCGACCCCCGCCCCTCCCAACCCCCAGCCCCGGCCGGCGGCCGCCCGGCTCGGCGCGGCCCGGCCCCAAGGGGGCGCTGGAGGGCGGCGAGAGGGCAGCCCCGCGGCCCGCCGAGGCCCAGGCCCGGCTCACCTGGCGCGGGGGGGCGCGGAGGGAGGGGGCCCTGGCGGCGGCGGAGCGCAGCCCCCCCGCCCGCCTCTACGCCCGGGCGCTGGGTGCCGGCGACGCGCCGGGGGTCGTCGGTCGTCCTGCTGGGCGCCCGCCCGCCCGCGGAGCCGCCGCGACCACCTGCCTGAGCCCAGACCCCCGCACGGCGAAGGCCTCAGCGCACCCGCGCGTGTGCCCGAAGCCTTGACCGTGGGCGGCCCCGCCAGCCGGGGCCTCAAGGACCCAGCACCCCAGAGCGCCCTTGCTGGGGGAGGGCAGGGGCGTGGGGAGGCATCAGCCCCTGACCCTCTTGAACTTGCACCCGCCAGCGTCCCACGCCGGGGCCCCAGAGTCCCCGCTCAACACCACCCGGTGACCCAGGGCCCCCGAGCTGTCGCCGCCGACTTTTCACGACCGGAAAAGTCTCGACGCGCAGTCCTTGCAGCCCCAGAGGCGCGTCTGGGGAACAGCCCCGGAAACTTCCAGGGCTGCGGACCCCCTGGTTGGGTATTCGTTTGGAGGCAGACATTTGGGAAACCGAATTCAAAAACAGAAAGCAAGGCGAAAACGGCGACATGGGGACCGAATCCGAATAGCACGATCCCTCTTGATTGGCTTCCTCACGGACACCTGGCAAAAGCATGTTTGGGGATGGTCCTAAGTGTTGACACGCACGTGTGGCTCGGCGCTTCCAGTGGGACACCGCGCCGCGCTGGCTCGCACTGCAAGTAAAGTGCAGTTAGATCAAACCAATCCCCATCTCCAGGACTCGGGGTACATAAACCCTGTAGGGACTCCAAACTAAAATGCATATACGTGGGAGAGCATTCCTTTTCCCACTGGGCTGGGTGTGTGCCACTGATCAGGCGAGCGGGGTCGGCCTGCGTGAATGGATGGAGGAACCAGAAACGAGACGACGCAACATTCGAGGAGCCGCGCGTCCCCACGGTCTCCCGCTGCTGACCAAGGGGGGTCTCTCGTTTTATCCAGCCGCAGGTCCTGCGACACCCCCGCTCGCAGCCCCTCGGGGGGGCCCCGCGGGCAGGAAGACGGTGGGGTGCGCGAGGGCGTCGAGGGGCGCGTCCCGAGTCCCCGCCTGCAAGGCCGCCCGTGCGCCCTGCGGGGCGCTCCCAGCCTCCGGCTGCGCTGGGCGGCCCGTAGCGCGTGACGCCCGGGCCCGCGCACCCAGCGGGCGGGTGGCCGCCTCCTCAAGTTCTTAATGCTTCCTCTTGCCCCACTAACCAGAACCCAGTTCTACCATACTAATCTGGCCAAACTAGAGAAGGTATTGTAGTACCGATAGGAATTTCAAACACGGGGAATCCAGGGTGGATGGGCCTGTGAGGACCAGTGTTATGAGTGGAGATACTGGGAGGGTGGAGGAAAGGCAGGATGGAAAGTGGGAACCGATTACAAGGATCTTCATTGACCTCAAAAGAAAGGTGGGTGAAGATATGACAAAAGAATTAGTACATTTCCAAGGATTGATGAGGGATGGGTGGCGGGCATTGAGGGGGGGAAAAATGAGGAGCTGAGGCCAGGGGCTTGGGTGAAGAGTGGAGATTTTGAGAATAATGAGGGCAATTAATGGTCAGATGTGCTTCAAACAGCTGATGTATATATGGATTGTGGTTAGTGTTGTAAGAGCCCCTAATAAAATGATCATAAAAGAAACAAAAATAATCTGGGCAGAGGGCTCATGCAAGGATGATCTCAGGCTGGATTAGACCAGTCAAAACAGCTACTGGAGTCGCCTCACCCTGTGTCAATTCCTGAGTCAGGCATGAAGCTTAGGGCCCACAGCCCCAGCAGCTGGCCAGTGAGGGACGTGGGTCTCTGAGGCCATTCCACAGGGGGAATGGTCCTCTGTGCTGCAGGGCCCACCCTCCTATGTAAGCGTGCTGTCTGGGACAGGGCTTACATGGAGTCCACACCATGGGAGCTCTACTACTCATGGGGGATTGGCAGGAAGCCTCTGCTCATGCGCACACACCACCAACTAGCTGGAGGATCTCCGTGAACAAAGCCTGAGGCAGACAACAAGCCCACTAACTGATGCTGTAAGAGATACAGCGAGAGTGAGTCAGCATTGTGCACAGAATTGAGCGATACTGGTTCTTTGGGAAATTCATAATCCAACACTGACACTGCTGAGATAAAGGATGACAGTGAGGAAGATTCTACACCTGAGCTCTGTGATGGGCCAACGTGGTGCTCTACTCTCTTCAGGAATGGATGAGCCAGCTCCACCAAGATTCCCCTTTACTGGAGCACCTGCTATGTATGTAGACGTTGAACACAAGAACGCTTTGGCGTTCCTACAATGATTTCTGACCGATGAGGTCATCGAAAAATTGATTATGATAGCCCGGAGGTTTACTTTCAGGTTTTAACCCCTCTTCAGTTAATTTCTGTGCATGGGGGAAGGTTTGGGGCTTGCTTCATTTTCCTACATACGGTATCTCAGTTTCTCCAACACCATTTGTTGAGCAAGCAGAATTTGTCCCTTTGGATATTTCTGTGTCCTTTTTCGAAGGCTAGTTTCCTGTTGACTGGTGAATATATGTGTAGCTTTTCTGTTCGAATCCATTGATCTATATACCTCTCAGTGTACCAATACACTGCTCTCCCTTAGGGAAAAACAACAACAAAAGTTGTATGAGCCCCTATATAATGATTTTTTTTTAATGGACGATGAACTATTTTCCAGGCCAGCACTATCCTATGTTTGAGCACATTGCTGCAGCCACTGTGTCAATCCATCATGCCTTATAGCCTGCGGTACTCATGTTCAGGTATAGTGTTCTGCCATTCACAAGGTTCACACTGGCCAGTTCTTTCAGAAGTGGAAGACCAGGTCCTCCTCCCTCGTCTCTCTGTCTGGAAACTGCTGAAGTCTACCTGCAGTGAGTGACCCAGCAGGCATTTGAACTACTGGCTGCAAAATTTCCACCATTACAGTCAAATGCAGGCCACCACAGTACAACAGACAGTAACAGCATCTTAACACCACACAAAGGCTCCTCCCTGGGGAGACCACGTGTTCAGGCAATTGCTGCTGTTACACATGTAAGTGGGGGCTACATGAAGTCGCACCATCTCCTGTGGCCCTTCCAGGAACAGGCCATTCTGCTGTTGTTTCTACTGGACTTAGGCTCAGCTGCCAACCTGCCCTCTGCACGCATTCTTCTCCTTACCCTTCCATGTCACCTTCTCTTTGCCCAAGTCAATACTGCTGGTCAGTCACCTACTGGTGGATGCTTGCTTCTGAAGTTTCTGAACCACATTTCCCCATGGTTATGAGACATTGCTGCTGCCACTGCGCGCATTTAACAGGTTACTTTACACCTTCAATGAGAAATCTAGGGGAATAGAAAGAAAGCTTCTTCTTTCTCCCAAGGAGTGGGTGGTGGTTTTGAACCGTTTCCCTTGAGGTTAGCAGCCCAATGTGTAACCCACTACACCAGTAGAGCCTTGGTGGCACTGTCCAGCAATTATTAGACTGCTAAATATGAGGTCAGGGTTTCAAACCTACCAACTTCTCCTTGGGAGAACGATAAAGCTGTTCCCATAAAAGACTGACAGCTCCAGAAGCCCTCTATAGGGTGGCTATGAGTTGGAATTTTGCGGTCATTTAGGGCTTTTTGGTGGCATGTGATTTTTTAGGGCTTTTAGGTTGTTTGTGGACGTTCAAGGTGTGTTTGGGGCATTCGGGTGGTTTGGGGTTTTTAGGGTGTTTTATAAGATTTTAGGGAGTGTTTAAGGGATTTAGGGGTGGTTTTTTAGAGTGTATAGGTATTTTTCAGCACAATAGGGTGTTTTTAGTGATGTTGCAGAGTTCCTTAGGGATTTTAGGGTATTTTTAATATTATATGTGTTTTTTTCCCCCAGCATTTTAGGTTTTCTTAGGGCTTTCATGGTGTTTTCAGGGCATATATGGGGTTTAGGAATGTTTAGGGTTTGGGAATCTTCTAAGGATGATTTTTGGAAGTTTCACATGTTTGGGTGGGCATTTGGTGTTTTTTTGTGGCTTTAGAGTGTTTATGGGATCCTGTCAATTTGCAGCTTTAATTCCGCAAAGAAAAGTCAGACAGCAAGCCAGAAAGGAGCAGGAAATGAAGGGGAAGCCCAGGCCACATGTTACAGCTGCCAAGTCCGGAGAACCTAGGTGTGGTCGTTGGCTACCTGGGACCGGGAGTGGGGCTGTGCTCCTGCCCAAGGGTGCTAGGGAGTAAACCAATCTCAGCTGGACGTTTGGCTTTTCTACTAATTAGCCGACTCCATGAACTTTCCCAAGGGCAGCTGGCGAATTGCCAGGGGAACCCAGCTAGACCCCCCACACAAAAGCACAGGGATGGTTACAGGAACAGGAGGTTTCACACAGTGGATGTGCAGGGCTTGGGGTCGGGATTGGGGGCCAAGGTGAGGAAGGGGCAGCAATAAGGCCTGGTCCCAAATAATCAGACACTGAGCAATAAAAGTACAAGGACTGCCAAGAGAACATGGGGACAAAGGATGGCTGGACTTCATTTGATATCTTTGGACGTGCTGTCAGGAGAGACCAGTCCCTGAAGGGACATCAAGTCCATGAAGGACATGATGCTTGGCAAAAAGTGGAGGACGGGCAATAAAACAGCTCGAACCAGTGGCTACACCAGTGGGCATAGTAACAATGGTGAGGATGGTTCGAGACCTGGCAGTGTTTTATTTTACTGCTTGTGTTTTTCTAGAACTGTCTTTCCTGGATGCACGAGGAAGGATAACTGTGCTTGTGGGAAGCAAATGCACAGTGGGCAGCGCTTTGGCCAACATAGGTACACCACCGGCACACAGTGCCCCCTTACTTGGCATCCAAAGTGACACGGTTTGTCTTTCCCCAGAGCTCTCCAGCCCTGGGGGAAGCGGCCCTGCCTTCGGCGCACCGCCAGGGGGCAGCACTGCTGCTCTCTCACTGGCTACATCTGTGAGGACCCAGAGAGCAGCTCCTTTCTGCTGCTCTCCTCTCAGACTTCTGCCAGAAGCCTTGGCTCGTCCTGGATCCTCCCTTGATTCCCACTCTGCACCTTTGGGGACGCCCAGCCCATTAACTCTCTCCCATCCTTCCTTGCTGCCTCTTGTCCAGATGCCTGAGCTGGGCTTCAGGTAGTTGTAATGTTATGCTTAGGTGAGATGTGTTCAGCTTGTTTACTGTCTGTATACAAGAAAAGAGTGCAGCCCAAGACATCCACCCTTTTGTTCCTCTATGGAAAGCCTGTTACGTGTCATAGTCTTCTCTCTGTGCAGTGCTTTCCTCTGCTGCTGATGCTTTTACATGAAATAGGACTCGGTGTGTCACCGCTACAGGAAATTATCTCTGAAAAAATAATATGCCCAAAACTCAGAAACAGTGTCAGCTTGCATCTGGCATCATGGAAGCATCATGGGTGTGTTTCCATTCATTCGCTCCTGAGTGTCACATGTTAAACTCAGTGCATAGCATAAACAGCAGCAGGCACAAACTGAGACAAAGCACACCCTTTGCTGTGAAGCACATTCCGACTCCTGGCTGCCCCTGTGCCACAGAGTAGAACTGCCCCGCAGGGGCTCCCTAGCTGTCATCTTTACAGAGGCACATGGCCACACCTCCCTTTTGGGAAGCCACTGGGTAGGTTTGAACTTCAGGGTTGTAGTAGTTGATGTTGTAGAGCCCTGGAGTCAGTTCGGATTCATAGGGGCCTGTGCACTAGAGAGAGAAACAAAGCCCAGTCCTGCGCCATCCTCGCACTTGTTACTGTATTTGAGACGATTCTTGCAGCCACGGTGTCAATCCACCTAAGTAAGGGTCTTCCTCTTGTTTGCTAACCCTCTGCCAAAAATGACGCCCTTCTTGCAGGACTGGTTCCACCATAGTAATAGGTCCAAAGTACCTGAGACAACGTCTCCGCATCCTCTTTCAGATCTCCTGCCTTTAGTTTGTCAGCTCACTTCGATGGAGTCGATGCTGAGCCATAGCGACTCTATGAGATCAGAGCAGAACTATCTCTGTGGGTTTCCCAAAGGCTAACTCTATGGGAGTAGAACGCCTCATCCTTTTCTTCTGAGGACTGACTGGTGGTTCCCCACTGCTGACATTACAGTTGACACCCAAGGCATAAGGTACTATGCCACCAGAAGTCCCTTGCCCCTGTGCAATAACCAACACCACCTACACACAAAACCCACCCCTTCTCTGTCAGTTTGATGTATGGTGATGGCTTGAGTTGCTATGAAATTGGAAGCTACTAGGGGGAACCCGACAAAAACTACAATTTTTTCAAAACTATGCATTTAAATTTTTTATCCCCTTCATAGTACTCTCCATTACACTTCACACATTTGTCTAATCTGTGATTACATTCTTGGAAACATTTTTCAAACTCAGCAGTTTGGGTGACACCCTTGTTTTTTCTCCCCCTCTTCTGTGTTGTCAAACCACTGTCCTTCATTCATGGAAACAGAAAGAAGTCACATGGAGTGAGTTCAGGTGATTAGGATATGAGGGACAAGAGAGGCATGCTTTTTTGGGGGATGTTTTCATACTGTTATTTCTTTTCTCTTTTTTTATAATCAATTTTTGGGGCCTCATACAACTCTTATCACAATTGATACATACATCATATTTGTACATTCATTGCCCTCATCATTCTGAAAACATTTGCTCTCCACTTAATCCGCTGGCATCAGCTGATAATTATTCCCCATCCCTCATGAACCCTGAATAATTTCTAAATTATTATTTTGTCATATCTTACACTATACAATATCTCCCTTCAGCCACTTTTCTGTTGTCTGTCCCCCAGGGAGATGGTTATATGTAGATCCTTGTAATCCGTTTCCCCTTTCCATTCCTCCCTCCCTCTACCCTCCTCGTATCGCCACTCTCACCACTGGTCCTGAAGGGATCATCGGCCCTGGATTCCCTGTGTTTCCAGTTCCTATCTGTACCAGTGTACATCCTCAGGTCTAGCTAGATTTGTAAGGTAGAATGGGGATCATTTTAGTTGTGGGGGAAGAAGCATTTAGGAGCTAGAGGAAAGTTGTATGTTTCATTGTTGCTACAGTGCACCCTGACTGGCTCCTCTCCTCCCTGCTACCCTTCTGTAAGGGGATGTCCAATTATCTACAAATGAGCTTTGGGTTTTCACTCCACACTCCCCCGTATTCACAAAGATATGATTTTTTTGTTCCGATGATGTCTGATACCTGATTCTTCCGACACCTCGTGATCACACATGCTGGTGTGCTTCTTTCATGTGGGCTTTGTTGCTTCTCAGCTACATGACCACTTGTTTAACTTCAAGCTTTTAAGACCCCAGAATGTATAACTTTTGATAGTCGACCACCATCAACTTCAGTCACCACATTTGCTTATGCACCCATTTGCCTCCAGCAATTGTGTTGGGGAGGTGAGCATCACGGAATGCCACTTTAATACAACAAAGTATTTTTGCATTGAGGGAGTACTTGAATGGAGGCCCAATGTACATCTGTTACCTTAATACTAAACCTATAAATATATGCATATAGATCTATTTCCCCATCGTTATACATAAATATATTTACATATGCACATGCCTTTATTTAGACCTCTATAAATGCCCTTTGCTTCCTACCTCTTTCCTTGATTTCCTTTTACTTTCTGATTGTCCCACTCTCGTGTTCAGCCTTCATTTGTGTTTCAGTAATTCCTCTAGGTTACATTACTCTTGGTTACACTCTACCAAGCCTCCTACACCCTCCTCACCATCTATTTGGATCACTTGGTGTTCCCTTGTCCCTGGGTTTGTTAACAGCACTTCCTTTTTCCCTACACCCCCCTTTCCCATCTTCCTCCCCCAGCTGTCAGTCCCATTGTTTTCTCCTCCAGATTGTTCATCCAGCCTATCTCATTTAGACAGACCTGTGGAAATCATAGCATGCACAAAAACGAGACAGAGCAAACCCAAGCAACAAAATGAAACAAAAGAACAACACCACCACCAACAAGCCAATGACAAAAAGCAAAACAAAACACAAGAAAGAAAAGCTTTTAGTTAGTTCAAGGACTGTTTGTTGGCCTTTAGGAGTGCTTTCTCATAGAGTATGATGGGTCAGCTAGCCCTGGCCCCAAAGTCTATTTTTGGTATTCCCTGGGGACTTCGTTGCTCTGTTCCCCTTCCTGTTCTGTTGTACACCCTTAGTATTTTGCCTCGGTGTGCTGGGATCAGATCGGGCGATAGAGGCATGCTGTTTTTTGTGTGTGAGCAGGTGCACTGTCATGGTGGCAAAACCAGTCCCCTGTCTACCACTAATCAGTCCTTTTTATTTTAAATAAATCATTTTATTGGGGGATCTTACAGCTCTTGTAACAATTCATACACCAATTTGTATGAAGCACATTTGTACATACATTGCTATCATCATTTCCAAACATGTTCTTTCTCCTTGAGCTCCTTTTTTCCCCTCCTCCCACCCACGTGAACCACTGATACTTTATACATACTTTTTATTTTTAGATTTTACGCCTCTGCTGTATCCCTTCACCCAAACTTCTGCTGTTTGTTCCCCTGGGTGGTGGAGTGGGGCTGTATGTCCATCATTGAGATTGGTTTCCCCTTTCTTCTGCTTCTCCCCCCTACCTTCCCTCGTGGTGTTGCTACTCTCAGTATTGGTCCTGAGGGGTTTATCTGTCCTGGATTCTGTGTGTCGGAACTTCTAGTCAATAGCAGTGTGCAAGCTCTGGTCTAGCCAGACAACTCAGACCTTCTTACACAATATCTTCAGAACCTCTATATAGGAAGCTTGATTAACAGTCTGACCTAGTGCAATGACTAAACTCCAAATGCACTTTCACCCTCACATCAACAAAACCAAACAAATGAGCATCTTCTTGAAGTTTGAGTTCACTTGACGAGGTGTATTTGAGTGAGGTGATGATGGCGTCTTACACTGACTTGATTTATGTTTGCATTCTGGCTTGTGAGAAGAGCACAAGGTCTTGTCACCAGCAATGACCTTGGGAAAAAAGTGTGGGTGCACTAGCTCAGAGCAAGTTGCCAGATGCCTGCCCAAACAGGAGAATGTATATTTTGAAATGTGTACCCAGTGGAGCTTTGTACCGCTTGGTTTTTTGGCGGGGGTGGGGTGGGGGTGGGTGGAAGGCCGGCTACTCCTTTGTAGGTTAGATAATCTGAGATGTGCTATTTGAAATTTCCTGGGGCCAGTTTTAGACAAAACTAGAAAAGTTAATTTTGCTGTATGGAAAAATCTGACAGTCTGGAAGTATCTAATTTTCCTCACATGCCATCATTCCCCTAGTAGCATTATTCTTAGTTAAAGCTCTCCTCTGTTCCTCCTTAGGGTTTCCCCCACTACCTGATGTTCCTTTTCTCCTACTCATCATCAAGGGACTTGTGTCCAAAGTGAGGACAGCAAATAATTAAGAGACCCTCCTGACTCTCTGTTAAGAAGGGTGCTCTGGTGCATGCGTGTGTTTATGTGTGCACATACAATCGCATTTGAATTTTGTTGGAAGAGGCTTCATAGAGACAGAGAGTGACATGGTTAGAGCTGCTGCACATGTAGAGCACTGTACTCTATGGTGTTCTAATTCAAATGCATGTAAGGTCCAAGAGAGGTAATAGAAGCAAGTGACCAGGGTCAGGGAAGGCAGCAGGAGGAACTGAGGGAGCCTGAATGCCTCACACCCTGCCAGTTTCACTGATTCTTGGATGGGAGAGTACCAACCTAGTGCTGTGAAATCTTCGCAGTTTTCAGAGGCTTGGGGGATTTAAATTTTGTATGTAAAAAATAGACATCAAAAATGCTTGTAATTTATTGATTTCGATAAACACACTGAATGCCAGTACTCAAGTCAAAAAAACCAAACTGACAGCCATCGAGTCTTTGCCAACTCATAGTGACCCTATTAGACAGGGTAGAACTGCCCCTCAGTTCAGCTCCCAGCCCTGGAGGCCCACCAGTTCCTCGTTATTATCATGAGGAATACTATTTTCACAAGAGCATTACATACCCCTAGAGACTAAACCATAAAGCCATATAGGCTTTGACCATCAATTCTGATATGCTTTTTCCTCAAACTGATGGGTCATTTGATGGAATCCTTGTATTACTTCCCTAACATAAAAATTAATCAAGCAAAGGAGATTCAGTGCTCAGTACTACAGCCCCTTATTTAGAGATTAACTCTTAAAAACCACCACCACCACCACCACCACCACCACCACCACCACCACCGCCACCTTATCTATGTTGATAAAAACTTGAGTAGGCTGTATAAATATCTCAAGTATTTAGGATAAAATGGATTCTTATTCTACTGTCACATATTTAGTTTGAGTTATGTGTTTCCATCTGAACACAAATTAAATAGACCTCATTGACATCTTTTCAAAATGCCATAAAAATTAAATGATTACCTTAAAAGATACTCAGTATAATTAGGCATCAGAAAAATGTACATCAACACTAGAGCGAGATAGTGTTTCAACCCATCAAGATGACACTAGCCAAGAATATTAAAAATACCATTGAGTGCTGGAAGAATGAACAGATTTGTGTCAGAAGAACAGTCTGAGAGGTCCTTAGAAGCAAGCACGGGGAGACTTCACATGCTTTGGGTATGTTATCAGGAGATGCCAGTCCCTGGAAAAGGCTGAAATGTTAGGTTCAAGTATAACAACAGTTTTGAAGATGGTGTAGGACTGCGCAGTGGTTCATTCTGCCTTGAGTTGGAACTGACTCAATAGCACCTAATGCTAAAAGCTAGATGCTTTTGATCCTAAATGAAAAGTGGATGGTCCAGCCTCCATACCAGCTACGTGGACAACTGCCCCTCCCCCCAGAAGAATTTACTTTAGAAGACGGCACTGAACCTGTAGCTAGGGGAGATGGACATGTCTGATCAGAGCACACAGGGGCAAATGAAGGGGGAGGAAGAGAGTGGAGCACACACTGGTCCACCAGGCTTGGAGGATGATTTTGGCACTCTGAACAGCCAATGTACAGAGTGGACCATATGGCTGATCCCACTATGAGACATGCCATCCCTTGCTGGCCCAGGGCCCTATGGGGACAATACCGGAGACTCTGTGTTGGGACTGACCCGACTGGCCCTCCAACACGGAGGCAAATCACTAAAAGCATGCAGCAGAGCAACCATGGGAGCAGAGCGGGTAGCCCCTGAGGGAGTACAAAGGACAGACTCTGGGGCCAGAGCATGATACGCCATCAGACCTGACTGAAGGACACACCTATAGAAAAAAAAAAATCAGACCTTGATCTATTTACAGGTTTTTCTTTCTTAAAAATTTTTTTTGTCTTTTAATTAATTTACTCTTTTATTGATCATTGGTTTTCTGTTGTTGTTTTTTTGTCATCACTGTGTTCTCACCCATCGCCTATCTTGCTATGGTTTGATTTTTGGTGCATATTATTATCTCAACAGATCTATCTAGATAAGATAGGCTGGAAGAATAGGCTGGAGGAGAAAACAACAGGACCAATGGTTCCCGGGGACATGGGAGAGAGAGAGGAGGGGGTAAGGAGGTGATGCTGACCAATCCAGCGACAGGGGAGCAACAAGTAATCCAAAATCCGTCGCAAGGAGGGTGTGAGAAGCCTGGTAGGTATTCAGCAAGGGCAATGTAACCAAGAGAAATTACTCAAACCCAAGTGAAAGCTGAGCATGATAGTCGGACAAGAGGAAAGTAAAAGTAAATAGAGGAAAGAACTAGGTGACAAAGGGTATTTCTAGAGGTCTACATACTGGCATGTACATATGTAAATATATTTATACAGGAGGGTTCGTAAATAGATCAACGTGCATATATTTATAGACTTAGTATTAAGGCAGTAGATGGACATTGCCAAATACTTACTCAATGCAAGAACACGTTATATTAAATTGGCATTCCATGATGAACACCTTTCCAACATGATGGTTGAAGAAAAATGTGTGCACTAGCAAATGTGGTGAAGAAAGCTGATGGTGCCTGGCTATCAAAAGTTATAGCATCTGGGATCTTACAGGCTTGAAAATAAAGAAGCGGCCATCTAGCTCAGAAGCAACAAAGCCCACATGGAGGAAGCACACCAGCCTGTGTGACCATGAACTGTTGAAGGGATCAGATATCAAGCATCAAAGAACACAAAAATCATGTCATTGTAAATGAGGGTGAGTGCAGAGTGGAGACTCAAATCCCATTGGTAGGTAACTGGACACCCCCTTCCTGAAGGGATGTGGGGAGGAGATAAGCCAGTCAGGGTGCAGGGTAGCAACAATGAAACATGTTTCCTCTAGTTCCTAAATGCTTCCTCCCCCCACTATCATGATCCAAATTCTACTTTACAAATCTGGCTAGACAAGGGGATGTACAGAGATCGCCTTGGAGATTGGGTGGATGTTCCCACAGTAGCGTGGAGCCTCACAAGTGGTGGTCAGGCGTTTCCCACAGTCACTTGTAGGACCTCAGGATTTAGGCTGGGGATGCCCCCACTTTTTATAGGGGAGAACAACCTGTGGCTTAGTGTGTGGGAGAGGACCAGCGTGAATTCCCCAGCTGCTTGCCACGCCAATAAGTGGGGGGTGGGAGCTCCCTCAGTTGGGCCTTCAGGTTTGCCCTAGGCAGAGAGGAGTGGCCTGGAGACAGCTATTGTCTTGTGATGGGAAAGAGAGTGAAAGGAGAGGAAAAAGAGAGAAAGAGGAAGACACAGACTGGGGCAATAATGCCAACCAGACTGACAACCACTCACCCACAGACAACTAAAATGCAGAGAGTAAACAAAGGTGACAACAGTAAAAAAAAAAAAAAGAAGAAAGAAAAGAAAAGAAAACAACTAAAAAGGAGAACCAAATCTGTGGAGGCTGTGGTAGGAAGTAGAGAAGAGCTAGATGGAGCGGAGAAAAGCAGAAAACCTGTAAGAAGAGCCCAATAAAAGGAAAAAGAGAGAAGAGAAAAGGAAGGAGGAGGAGAGAGTATTTTTTAAATGGTTAAAGAAATAACTGACCCTGTGTTATGCTGTGTGTAGCTCTGACTCGTCCTGTGTGCAGTACTGTCTTAGGGGTCAGGCTGCCCACTAGGAGGACAGGGTTGCCCTAGGCAGAGTGTAGGGCTCTGGAAACCAGCAGTGGTATGTGCAAGCAATGAGAGGGAGCAGAGAGAATCGTACAAGCTAAGAGAGAGGTGAAGAAAGCAAAGACAGAAAGAGGAAAGAAAGAAAAAGAGAATAAAGAGAAAGAAGGAAATAAATCCAACTGAGTTCACTAAGGTTGGCTGTGATGGTAAAGAGCAAGGAGAGAGAGAAGGAGGAAATAAAGTATAAAGTAGTAGCTGATCCCTGATTGCTTGGATGAGGGGCCAGAGGGGTTTAGACACTGCTCCAACATGGCAGGTCAGTGTGCCCTTTTAATGCCGGGACCCAGTGGTGCTGGGCAGAATTGCCCTAGTTGACGAGATCACCTTAGGGGCATGACGGAGGTTTCTTCAACGGTGCAGCGCACTGTAGGTGTTTGTCCCAGGTGCCTTGTGTGGTGTACAGCACTCCCACACAGGGCAGGCTGGAGTGCCTCCTGCTATTTGGGTTGATTTGCCCTAAGCGGAGGGAAGTGACCTGGAAGCCTTTAGTGGCATATGAGAGGAGAGAGTGGGAGAGAAGAGGAAAAAGAGGGGAAAAAAAGAGGGATAAAGAAGAAAGCGAGTAAATAAAAGCCCAACACCAACCTGAGCACGTTGAAACTGAGTGCGGTGGAAAAGTTAGAAGGGCTAGTGAATAAAGTGAGAATAAGTAGAGCAGTGGGATAGGAGGTAATGATACTTGATCACCTGTCCTTGAGGCCAGAGGAATTCCAACTCTTCCTCAAGGTCACGGGGTCATGGACTTGTAAGGTCTCTCTCTCTGGCCTAAATTCCAACCCCAGTCCTTGGCTCCCCGCGAGAAAAATTTCATGCGGAAGCCGGGCTCGTGATCCAAGTGAATTTAATGAGAGTTAAAAGAAGCTTCAGGTTTTACAAGGCACCCATAGGATTCCTTTGACCATGGGGCCTGGCAGAGACTGCCTCAGGTCATGCAAGGATCTCTCTCCTCCCAGGAAGACGACCTGGACCACCCCTCTCCCTTCTGGTTCCTGCCTTTTCAAGGGTTCCCGGGGAGGCTGGTGAAGGACCCCAGGTCAATCCCATTGGCTGAACTGCAATCATCTGGCCCAGGTGGGCTGCTCCAGGTGCAACATCCATCGGAGCCCACGGGCAGGAAAATCCAGCTTTCCTATGCTGGCTCTCCTGGGCATGCGTTAATGGACTTTCCCATCCCTGATGTAGGGTTCCACAGATGCTGTGTGAGATTACTTCAAAAGCAAGATTGCGCCCGTGGCCAGGGGTCACTTGGGTGCTGGAGTACCTGCCTTGTGCTGCATGTAGCACTACAGCAGGGGCTGGGAGGGGGCACTGGGGGGCTCCCTCAGCCCCGTCTAGGGCTCCAAGACCGGCAGGGCCTCCCCAGCTATGTGCAGAATCACTGAGAGGGAAGCTTGTTGTCCTATCTAGACTGCTGATGCTTCCTAGATCAGAGGATTTTCTTTTTTATCCCTCTGGCCAGCTAGAATGAAATTGTCTCCCACAGTCTCTGGGCTACAGCTCAGTGCTGTTTAAGGCTGACACTGCTACAGCGGGTCTTTGTTATGGTAAAAGCTGCCAGGCCCTGTGGCTGAGTTCTGGCATTCCTTAGCTAGGTTGCTTCTTATGCTGATTTATGTTAAGGGACTCCCCATGTGGTGCTTGGAGCTGAGCAACCAGACTTGGGTTTGAGTTTTAAACCAATCATTTATGTTTCACCCTTAAAAAAAATTCTACTTGTGATGTGCTCAGATTTGGTGGCTGTCAAGCTGACCCCCAGAGGGGGAGATGCAGCTTATCAGGGGGGTTTTTTACTAGTCGGCCAATTGGAACTAAATTTGCTCCCTGGACTCCCGACTTTCTGCCTTTTTCTCCCACACCATGATCTTCCTAAGGTAATAATATATTTTTTCTTCTACTCTAAATTATGGCTACCCACCACCAACCCCTGACCGTGAGCTCAAGGCATCCAACCGCATGGAGAGCTCAGTGTGGGATTCCCCTCGTGTCTGAGATTCTGCCCCCTCTCAGGGCGTCCACCTGCAGGGATCCCTGCTCCAGGCAAGGGCATATCTGGCGCCTGCCACTTCGTCAAAATTATAGTGCTGCTTTAAAGCATTCTTGGTTTGCTTTGTGAGTGGAAATCCCACAAAAGAAGGGGTTCAGGAGAAACCCTGTTACCCTAGTTCTAATTTCAGAACTCCACCTCCCCGTTTCCTTCACCTAATTTCCTATTTTTCTGGTCTGGCAGCAGGAGCTCCAGATAGATGGGTCCTATCTGGTTGCCATTTTCTCTGAATCCCTCCATCTATTTTTTTTTACACTCTTAAAAAGTACAAAACATTTACTCTACAAGCGCAAACAGATTTTCCAAAGCAGGGAAAAACCTGAACGTTCAGTACATGGTTCAATCGTCTTTTCATCTCTGCGCCCTAACTATGCTGAGCTCCATGGAACTGCATGGAGGGGAGCTATTCTGGCGTCATCGAGCCAAGTGAGTGTTTTGAATTACCTCAAGTGAATATTTGACTGGAAAGCATAGGGTGTAAAAAAACCCTGAAATCAGATGGTGCACATCTATCACAAAGAACAGGGCCTTGTACTTAAACCTTTTTTCTGAAAATAAGCAGCCATCTAAGTGAGATGTCAACTAAGTCCGCCCAGAACAAGCAGCACAGCCAGTGTGATGCCAGGGTGATAAATAATAGAATCTCAATCTGCAGGTATGAACAAGAATCAGAGCTTAAGTTCGGAACACCCAGTTTGCAAAAGGACTCAAATGCACATGCGGGGTGAATTCCCTCTGACCACAGCCCATGGACATGAACAGATACAGTTAAGTTCAAATGTAACACCTGATCATTTGATCTCTTCAGACTAATTTTAATTTGGTTCCAGTTTTTAGTATTTTTCACTTTCTGTTCGATTGAGGTTTTTCTCTCTTTTATCATTGTTAGTTTTTCTTTTCTACTTGTTTCTTGATTTTGTTTTGTATTTTTTTTTAATACATATGAAATCCAGGAGAGGCAAATCCAGAGAGACACTAACAGAATTAACAATCTCCTAGGGACAGGCAGGGAAGATTTGGGGGAGTGAGGGGGGGGCTAACAAAAATGAATATAAAAGAAGGAAATGATGTAAACCTGATTGTGGTGAGGATTACACAAATCTTAATATGACTGAAGTATTGAATGATATATGTGAATTATATGAGAATTAAAATAAAACAAAAGCTGAGGTCAGAGATAGGGCAGCAATTTAGCCCTGAATCTCTTGGTGAAGATTGAATGCCATTTTGTGCCAAGAGCCCATTTTTCCACTCATGAAGTTTGGGGAACCGGCGGCGGCGGCGGCTCGGGACGGGGGGGGGGGGCGCCAGGGGAGGGGGCAGACACCAGGGGCAGCGGTGGCGGCGGTGGCGGCTCGGGGCCGGGGGGGGGGGGCGCCAGGGGAGGGGGCAGACACCAGGAGCAGCGGTGGCAGCGGCGGCTCCCGGCGCCATCTTGGGCTGATCGATGAATTGAACAAAGAGGATCAATTTCCGATCAAGCGAGTTATCAATGGGGGCCGGGGAGTGAGAGGGACTTGTCCCCGAGTCGGCCCCGCTTTTCCCGGCACCCCCCTCCTCCCCTCCGCCGCGGCCCCGCGACGGCGAGGCAGCCCGGCGCCCCCGGGGAGGCCGCGACCGCCCGCAGCCCCCACCCCCGAGCGAGAGGCCGAGAGAGGAGAAGCCTGACCTGCAGCTGCTGTAAATCAAAGCGCTTCCAATATTGAAACATCGATCCCACATTGGCCGCCATCTTGAGACATATTGAGACGGAGTGAGAGGCTGATAGAGAGGGGGCTGGAGTTCAGGAGCCGCCAGGAGGCAGCAGGCGGGCGGCGCCAAAACCCGGCCTGGAGCCGGCCGCCGCCGCCGCCACAGAGGAGCGCGGACTCCTCCTCACGGCGCCACCGCCGCCAGGGCGAGCCGAGCCTGAGCCGGAGTCGGAGGCCGAGGGCGCGGCGGCAGCTGGCCCGGCCTCGCGCGTGGCCGCCCGGCCCCTGCCCCCCGCCAGCGGCCGAACGAGCGACCCGCCCGCGACCCCCGCCCGTCCCAACCCCCAGCCCCGGCCGGCGGCCGCCCGGCTCGGCGCGGCCCGGCCCCGAGGGGGCGCTGGAGGGCGGCGAGAGGGCAGCCCCGCGGCCCGCCGAGGCCCAGGCCTGGCTCACCTGGCGCGGGGGGGCGCGGAGGGAGGGGGCCCTGGCGGCGGCGGAGCGCAGCCCCCCCGCCCGCCTCTACGCCCGGGCGCTGGGTGCCGGCGACGCGCCGGGGGTCGTCGGTCGTCCTGCTGGGCGCCCGCCCGCCCGCGGAGCCGCCGCGACCACCTGCCTGAGCCCAGACCCCCGCACGGCGCAGGCCTCAGAGCACCCGCGCGTGTGCCCGAAGCCTTGACCGTGGGCGGCCCCGCCAGCCGGGGCCTCAAGGACCCAGCACCCCAGAGCGCCCTTGCTGGGGGAGGGCAGGGGCGTGGGGAGGCATCAGCCCCTGACCCTCTTGAACTTGCACCCGCCAGCGTCCCACGCCGGGGCCCCAGAGTCCCCGCTCAACACCACCCGGTGACCCAGGGCCCCCGAGCTGTCGCCGCCGACTTTTCACGACCGGAAAAGTCTCGACGCGCAGTCCTTGCAGCCCCAGAGGCACGTCTGGGGAACAGCCCCGGAAACTTCCAGGGCTGCGGACCCCCTGGTTGGGTATTCGTTTGGAGGCAGACATTTGGGAAACCGAATTCAAAAACAGAAAGCAAGGCGAAAACGGCGACATGGGGACCGAATCCGAATAGCACGATCCCTCTTGATTGGCTTCCTCACGGACACCTGGCAAAAGCATGTTTGGGGATGGTCCTAAGTGTTGACACGCACGTGTGGCTCGGCGCTTCCAGTGGGACACCGCGCCGCGCTGGCTCGCACTGCAAGTAAAGTGCAGTTAGATCAAACCAATCCCCATCTCCAGGACTCGGGGTACATAAACCCTGTAGGGACTCCAAACTAAAATGCATATACGTGGGAGAGCATTCCTTTTCCCACTGGGCTGGGTGTGTGCCACTGATCAGGCGAGCGGGGTCGGCCTGCGTGAATGGATGGAGGAACCAGAAACGAGACGACGCAACATTCGAGGAGCCGCGCGTCCCCACGGTCTCCCGCTGCTGACCAAGGGGGGTCTCTCGTTTTATCCAGCCGCAGGTCCTGCGACACCCCCGCTCGCAGCCCCTCGGGGGGGCCCTGCGGGCAGGAAGACGGTGGGGTGCGCGAGGGCGTCGAGGGGCGCGTCCCGAGTCCCCGCCTGCAAGGCCGCCCGTGCGCCCTGCGGGGCGCTCCCAGCCTCCGGCTGCGCTGGGCGGCCCGTAGCGCGTGACGCCCGGGCCCGCGCACCCAGCGGGCGGGTGGCCGCCTCCTCAAGTTCTTAATGCTTCCTCTTGCCCCACTAACCAGAACCCAGTTCTACCATACTAATCTGGCCAAACTAGAGAAGGTATTGTAGTACCGATAGGAATTTCAAACACGGGGAATCCAGGGTGGATGGGCCTGTGAGGACCAGTGTTATGAGTGGAGATACTGGGAGGGTGGAGGAAAGGCAGGATGGAAAGTGGGAACCGATTACAAGGATCTTCATTGACCTCAAAAGAAAGGTGGGTGAAGATATGACAAAAGAATTAGTACATTTCCAAGGATTGATGAGGGATGGGTGGCGGGCATTGAGGGGGGGAAAAATGAGGAGCTGAGGCCAGGGGCTTGGGTGAAGAGTGGAGATTTTGAGAATAATGAGGGCAATTAATGGTCAGATGTGCTTCAAACAGCTGATGTATATATGGATTGTGGTTAGTGTTGTAAGAGCCCCTAATAAAATGATCATAAAAGAAACAAAAATAATCTGGGCAGAGGGCTCATGCAAGGATGATCTCAGGCTGGATTAGACCAGTCAAAACAGCTACTGGAGTCGCCTCACCCTGTGTCAATTCCTGAGTCAGGCATGAAGCTTAGGGCCCACAGCCCCAGCAGCTGGCCAGTGAGGGACGTGGGTCTCTGAGGCCATTCCACAGGGGGAATGGTCCTCTGTGCTGCAGGGCCCACCCTCCTATGTAAGCGTGCTGTCTGGGACAGGGCTTACATGGAGTCCACACCATGGGAGCTCTACTACTCATGGGGGATTGGCAGGAAGCCTCTGCTCATGCGCACACACCACCAACTAGCTGGAGGATCTCCGTGAACAAAGCCTGAGGCAGACAACAAGCCCACTAACTGATGCTGTAAGAGATACAGCGAGAGTGAGTCAGCATTGTGCACAGAATTGAGCGATACTGGTTCTTTGGGAAATTCATAATCCAACACTGACACTGCTGAGATAAAGGATGACAGTGAGGAAGATTCTACACCTGAGCTCTGTGATGGGCCAACGTGGTGCTCTACTCTCTTCAGGAATGGATGAGCCAGCTCCACCAAGATTCCCCTTTACTGGAGCACCTGCTATGTATGTAGACGTTGAACACAAGAACGCTTTGGCGTTCCTACAATGATTTCTGACCGATGAGGTCATCGAAAAATTGATTATGATAGCCCGGAGGTTTACTTTCAGGTTTTAACCCCTCTTCAGTTAATTTCTGTGCATGGGGGAAGGTTTGGGGCTTGCTTCATTTTCCTACATACGGTATCTCAGTTTCTCCAACACCATTTGTTGAGCAAGCAGAATTTGTCCCTTTGGATATTTCTGTGTCCTTTTTCGAAGGCTAGTTTCCTGTTGACTGGTGAATATATGTGTAGCTTTTCTGTTCGAATCCATTGATCTATATACCTCTCAGTGTACCAATACACTGCTCTCCCTTAGGGAAAAACAACAACAAAAGTTGTATGAGCCCCTATATAATGATTTTTTTTAATGGACGATGAACTATTTTCCAGGCCAGCACTATCCTATGTTTGAGCACATTGCTGCAGCCACTGTGTCAATCCATCATGCCTTATAGCCTGCGGTACTCATGTTCAGGTATAGTGTTCTGCCATTCACAAGGTTCACACTGGCCAGTTCTTTCAGAAGTGGAAGACCAGGTCCTCCTCCCTCGTCTCTCTGTCTGGAAACTGCTGAAGTCTATCTGCAGTGAGTGACCCAGCAGGCATTTGAACTACTGGCTGCAAAATTTCCACCATTACAGCCAAATGCAGGCCACCACAGTACAACAGACAGTAACAGCATCTTAACACCACACAAAGGCTCCTCCCTGGGGAGACCACGTGTTCAGGCAATTGCTGCTGTTACACATGTAAGTGGGGGCTACATGAAGTCGCACCATCTCCTGTGGCCCTTCCAGGAACAGGCCATTCTGCTGTTGTTTCTACTGGACTTAGGCTCAGCTGCCAACCTGCCCTCTGCACGCATTCTTCTCCTTACCCTTCCATGTCACCTTCTCTTTGCCCAAGTCAATACTGCTGGTCAGTCACCTACTGGTGGATGCTTGCTTCTGAAGTTTCTGAACCACATTTCCCCATGGTTATGAGACATTGCTGCTGCCACTGCGCGCATTTAACAGGTTACTTTACACCTTCAATGAGAAATCTAGGGGAATAGAAAGAAAGCTTCTTCTTTCTCCCAAGGAGTGGGTGGTGGTTTTGAACCGTTTCCCTTGAGGTTAGCAGCCCAATGTGTAACCCACTACACCAGTAGAGCCTTGGTGGCACTGTCCAGCAATTATTAGACTGCTAAATATGAGGTCAGGGTTTCAAACCTACCAACTTCTCCTTGGGAGAACGATAAAGCTGTTCCCATAAAAGACTGACAGCTCCAGAAGCCCTCTATAGGGTGGCTATGAGTTGGAATTTTGCGGTCATTTAGGGCTTTTTGGTGGCATGTGATTTTTTAGGGCTTTTAGGTTGTTTGTGGACGTTCAAGGTGTGTTTGGGGCATTCGGGTGGTTTGGGGTTTTTAGGGTGTTTTATAAGATTTTAGGGAGTGTTTAAGGGATTTAGGGGTGGTTTTTTAGAGTGTATAGTTATTTTTCAGCACAGTAGGGTGTTTTTAGTGATGTTCCAGAGTTCCTTAGGGATTTTAGGGTATTTTTAATATTATATGTGTTTTTTTCCCCCAGCATTTTAGGTTTTCTTAGGGCTTTCATGGTGTTTTCAGGGCATATATGGGGTTTAGGAATGTTTAGGGTTTGGGAATCTTCTAAGGATGATTTTTGGAAGTTTCACATGTTTGGGTGGGCATTTGGTGTTTTTTTGTGGCTTTAGAGTGTTTATGGGATCCTGTCAATTTGCAGCTTTAATTCCGCAAAGAAAAGTCAGACAGCAAGCCAGAAAGGAGCAGGAAATGAAGGGGAAGCCCAGGCCACATGTTACAGCTGCCAAGTCCGGAGAACCTAGGTGTGGTCGTTGGCTACCTGGGACCGGGAGTGGGGCTGTGCTCCTGCCCAAGGGTGCTAGGGAGTAAACCAATCTCAGCTGGACGTTTGGCTTTTCTACTAATTAGCCGACTCCATGAACTTTCCCAAGGGCAGCTGGCGAATTGCCAGGGGAACCCAGCTAGACCCCCCACACAAAAGCACAGGGATGGTTACAGGAACAGGAGGTTTCACACAGTGGATGTGCAGGGCTTGGGGTCGGGATTGGGGGCCAAGGTGAGGAAGGGGCAGCAATAAGGCCTGGTCCCAAATAATCAGACACTGAGCAATAAAAGTACAAGGACTGCCAAGAGAACATGGGGACAAAGGATGGCTGGACTTCATTTGATATCTTTGGACGTGCTGTCAGGAGAGACCAGTCCCTGAAGGGACATCAAGTCCATGAAGGACATGATGCTTGGCAAAAAGTGGAGGACGGGCAATAAAACAGCTCGAACCAGTGGCTACACCAGTGGGCATAGTAACAATGGTGAGGATGGTTCGAGACCTGGCAGTGTTTTATTTTACTGCTTGTGTTTTTCTAGAACTGTCTTTCCTGGATGCACGAGGAAGGATAACTGTGCTTGTGGGAAGCAAATGCACAGTGGGCAGCGCTTTGGCCAACATAGGTACACCACCGGCACACAGTGCCCCCTTACTTGGCATCCAAAGTGACACGGTTTGTCTTTCCCCAGAGCTCTCCAGCCCTGGGGGAAGCGGCCCTGCCTTCGGCGCACCGCCAGGGGGCAGCACTGCTGCTCTCTCACTGGCTACATCTGTGAGGACCCAGAGAGCAGCTCCTTTCTGCTGCTCTCCTCTCAGACTTCTGCCAGAAGCCTTGGCTCGTCCTGGATCCTCCCTTGATTCCCACTCTGCACCTTTGGGGACGCCCAGCCCATTAACTCTCTCCCATCCTTCCTTGCTGCCTCTTGTCCAGATGCCTGAGCTGGGCTTCAGGTAGTTGTAATGTTATGCTTAGGTGAGATGTGTTCAGCTTGTTTACTGTCTGTATACAAGAAAAGAGTGCAGCCCAAGACATCCACCCTTTTGTTCCTCTATGGAAAGCCTGTTACGTGTCATAGTCTTCTCTCTGTGCAGTGCTTTCCTCTGCTGCTGATGCTTTTACATGAAATAGGACTCGGTGTGTCACCGCTACAGGAAATTATCTCTGAAAAAATAATATGCCCAGAACTCAGAAACAGTGTCAGCTTGCATCTGGCATCATGGAAGCATCATGGGTGTGTTTCCATTCATTCGCTCCTGAGTGTCACATGTTAAAATCAGTGCATAGCATAAACAGCAGCAGGCACAAACTGAGACAAAGCACACCCTTTGCTGTGAAGCACATTCCGACTCCTGGCTGCCCCTGTGCCACAGAGTAGAACTGCCCCGCAGGGGCTCCCTAGCTGTCATCTTTACAGAGGCACATGGCCACACCTCCCTTTTGGGAAGCCACTGGGTAGGTTTGAACTTCAGGGTTGTAGTAGTTGATGTTGTAGAGCCCTGGAGTCAGTTCGGATTCATAGGGGCCTGTGCACTAGAGAGAGAAACAAAGCCCAGTCCTGCGCCATCCTCGCACTTGTTACTGTATTTGAGCCGATTCTCGCAGCCACGGTGTCAATCCACCTAAGTAAGGGTCTTCCTCTTGTTTGCTAACCCTCTGCCAAAAATGACGCCCTTCTTGCAGGACTGGTTCCACCATAGTAATATGTCCAAAGTACCTGAGACAACGTGTCCGCATCCTCTTTCAGATCTCCTGCCTTTAGTTTGTCAGCTCACTTCGATGGAGTCGATGCTGAGCCATAGCGACTCTATGAGATCAGAGCAGAACTATCTCTGTGGGTTTCCCAAAGGCTAACTCTATGGGAGTAGAACGCCTCATCCTTTTCTTCTGAGGACTGACTGGTGGTTCCCCACTGCTGACATTACAGTTGACACCCAAGGCATAAGGTACTATGCCACCAGAAGTCCCTTGCCCCTGTGCAATAACCAACACCACCTACACACAAAACCCACCCCTTCTCTGTCAGTTTGATGTATGGTGATGGCTTGAGTTGCTATGAAATTGGAAGCTACTAGGGGGAACCCGACAAAAACTACAATTTTTTCAAAACTATGCATTTAAATTTTTTATCCCCTTCATAGTACTCTCCATTACACTTCACACATTTGTCTAATCTGTGATTACATTTTTGGAAACATTTTTCAAACTCAGCAGTTTGGGTGACACCCTTGTTTTTTCTCCCCCTCTTCTGTGTTGTCAAACCACTGTCCTTCATTCATGGAAACAGAAAGAAGTCACATGGAGTGAGTTCAGGTGATTAGGATATGAGGGACAAGAGAGGCATGCTTTTTGGGGGGATGTTTTCATACTGTTATTTCTTTTCTCTTTTTTTATAATCAATTTTTGGGGCCTCATACAACTCTTATCACAATTGATACATACATCATATTTGTACATTCATTGCCCTCATCATTCTGAAAACATTTGCTCTCCACTTAATCCGCTGGCATCAGCTGATAATTATTCCCCATCCCTCATGAACCCTGAATAATTTCTAAATTATTATTTTGTCATATCTTACACTATACAATATCTCCCTTCAGCCACTTTTCTGTTGTCTGTCCCCCAGGGAGATGGTTATATGTAGATCCTTGTAATCCGTTTCCCCTTTCCATTCCTCCCTCCCTCTACCCTCCTCGTATCGCCACTCTCACCACTGGTCCTGAAGGGATCATCGGCCCTGGATTCCCTGTGTTTCCAGTTCCTATCTGTACCAGTGTACATCCTCAGGTCTAGCTAGATTTGTAAGGTAGAATGGGGATCATTTTAGTTGTGGGGGAAGAAGCATTTAGGAGCTAGAGGAAAGTTGTATGTTTCATTGTTGCTACAGTGCACCCTGACTGGCTCCTCTCCTCCCTGCTACCCTTCTGTAAGGGGATGTCCAATTATCTACAAATGAGCTTTGGGTTTTCACTCCACACTCCCCCGTATTCACAAAGATATGATTTTTTTGTTCCGATGATGTCTGATACCTGATTCTTCCGACACCTCGTGATCACACATGCTGGTGTGCTTCTTTCATGTGGGCTTTGTTGCTTCTCAGCGACATGACCACTTGTTTAACTTCAAGCTTTTAAGACCCCAGAATGTATAACTTTTGATAGTCGACCACCATCAACTTCAGTCACCACATTTGCTTATGCACCCATTTGCCTCCAGCAATTGTGTTGGGGAGGTGAGCATCACGGAATGCCACTTTAATACAACAAAGTATTTTTGCATTGAGGGAGTACTTGAATGGAGGCCCAATGTACATCTGTTACCTTAATACTAAACCTATAAATATATGCATATAGATCTATTTCCCCATCGTTATACATAAATATATTTACATATGCACATGCCTTTATTTAGACCTCTATAAATGCCCTTTGCTTCCTACCTCTTTCCTTGATTTCCTTTTACTTTCTGATTGTCCCACTCTCATGTTCAGCCTTCATTTGTGTTTCAGTAATTCCTCTAGGTTACATTACTCTTGGTTACACTCTACCAAGCCTCCTACACCCTCCTCACCATCTGTTTGGATCACTTGGTGTTCCCTTGTCCCTGGGTTTGTTAACAGCACTTCCTTTTTCCCTACACCCCCCTTTCCCATCTCCCTCCCCCAGCTGTCAGTCCCATTGTTTTCTCCTCCAGATTGTTCATCCAGCCTATCTCATTTAGACAGACCTGTGGAAATCATAGCATGCACAAAAACGAGACAGAGCAAACCCAAGCAACAAAATGAAACAAAAGAACAACACCACCACCAACAAGCCAATGACAAAAAGCAAAACAAAACACAAGAAAGAAAAGCTTTTAGTTAGTTCAAGGACTGTTTGTTGGCCTTTAGGAGTGCTTTCTCATAGAGTATGATGGGTCAGCTAGCCCTGGCCCCAAAGTCTATTTTTGGTATTCCCTGGGGACTTCGTTGCTCTGTTCCCCTTCCTGTTCTGTTGTACACCCTTAGTATTTTGCCTCGGTGTGCTGGGATCAGATCGGGCGATAGAGGCATGCTGTTTTTTGTGTGTGAGCAGGTGCACTGTCATGGTGGCAAAACCAGTCCCCTGTCTACCACTAATCAGTCCTTTTTATTTTAAATAAATCATTTTATTGGGGGATCTTACAGCTCTTGTAACAATTCATACACCAATTTGTATGAAGCACATTTGTACATACATTGCTATCATCATTTCCAAACATGTTCTTTCTCCTTGAGCTCCTTTTTTCCCCTCCTCCCACCCACGTGAACCACTGATACTTTATACATACTTTTTATTTTTAGATTTTACGCCTCTGCTGTATCCCTTCACCCAAACTTCTGCTGTTTGTTCCCCTGGGTGGTGGAGTGGGGCTGTATGTCCATCATTGAGATTGGTTTCCCCTTTCTTCTGCTTCTCCCCCCTACCTTCCCTCGTGGTGTTGCTACTCTCAGTATTGGTCCTGAGGGGTTTATCTGTCCTGGATTCTGTGTGTCGGAACTTCTAGTCAATAGCAGTGTGCAAGCTCTGGTCTAGCCAGACAACTCAGACCTTCTTACACAATATCTTCAGAACCTCTATATAGGAAGCTTGATTAACAGTCTGACCTAGTGCAATGACTAAACTCCAAATGCACTTTCACCCTCACATCAACAAAACCAAACAAATGAGCATCTTCTTGAAGTTTGAGTTCACTTGACGAGGTGTATTTGAGTGAGGTGATGATGGCGTCTTACACTGACTTGATTTATGTTTGCATTCTGGCTTGTGAGAAGAGCACAAGGTCTTGTCACCAGCAATGACCTTGGGAAAAAAGTGTGGGTGCACTAGCTCAGAGCAAGTTGCCAGATGCCTGCCCAAACAGGAGAATGTATATTTTGAAATGTGTACCCAGTGGAGCTTTGTACCGCTTGGTTTTTTGGCGGGGGTGGGGTGGGGGTGGGTGGAAGGCCGGCTACTCCTTTGTAGGTTAGATAATCTGAGATGTGCTATTTGAAATTTCCTGGGGCCAGTTTTAGACAAAACTAGAAAAGTTAATTTTGCTGTATGGAAAAATCTGACAGTCTGGAAGTATCTAATTTTCCTCACATGCCATCATTCCCCTAGTAGCATTATTCTTAGTTAAAGCTCTCCTCTGTTCCTCCTTAGGGTTTCCCCCACTACCTGATGTTCCTTTTCTCCTACTCATCATCAAGGGACTTGTGTCCAAAGTGAGGACAGCAAATAATTAAGAGACCCTCCTGACTCTCTGTTAAGAAGGGTGCTCTGGTGCATGCGTGTGTTTATGTGTGCACATACAATCGCATTTGAATTTTGTTGGAAGAGGCTTCATAGAGACAGAGAGTGACATGGTTAGAGCTGCTGCACATGTAGAGCACTGTACTCTATGGTGTTCTAATTCAAATGCATGTAAGGTCCAAGAGAGGTAATAGAAGCAAGTGACCAGGGTCAGGGAAGGCAGCAGGAGGAACTGAGGGAGCCTGAATGCCTCACACCCTGCCAGTTTCACTGATTCTTGGATGGGAGAGTACCAACCTAGTGCTGTGAAATCTTCGCAGTTTTCAGAGGCTTGGGGGATTTAAATTTTGTATGTAAAAAATAGACATCAAAAATGCTTGTAATTTATTGATTTCGATAAACACACTGAATGCCAGTACTCAAGTCAAAAAAACCAAACTGACAGCCATCGAGTCTTTGCCAACTCATAGTGACCCTATTAGACAGGGTAGAACTGCCCCTCAGTTCAGCTCCCAGCCCTGGAGGCCCACCAGTTCCTCGTTATTATCATGAGGAATACTATTTTCACAAGAGCATTACATACCCCTAGAGACTAAACCATAAAGCCATATAGGCTTTGACCATCAATTCTGATATGCTTTTTCCTCAAACTGATGGGTCATTTGATGGAATCCTTGTATTACTTCCCTAACATAAAAATTAATCAAGCAAAGGAGATTCAGTGCTCAGTACTACAGCCCCTTATTTAGAGATTAACTCTTAAAAACCACCACCACCACCACCACCACCACCACCACCACCACCACCGCCACCTTATCTATGTTGATAAAAACTTGAGTAGGCTGTATAAATATCTCAAGTATTTAGGATAAAATGGATTCTTATTCTACTGTCACATATTTAGTTTGAGTTATGTGTTTCCATCTGAACACAAATTAAATAGACCTCATTGACATCTTTTCAAAATGCCATAAAAATTAAATGATTACCTTAAAAGATACTCAGTATAATTAGGCATCAGAAAAATGTACATCAACACTAGAGCGAGATAGTGTTTCAACCCATCAAGATGACACTAGCCAAGAATATTAAAAATACCATTGAGTGCTGGAAGAATGAACAGATTTGTGTCAGAAGAACAGTCTGAGAGGTCCTTAGAAGCAAGCACGGGGAGACTTCACATGCTTTGGGTATGTTATCAGGAGATAACATACAGTTTTGAAGATAACAACAGTTTGAAGATGGTGTAGGACTGCGCAGTGGTTCATTCTGCCTTGAGTTGGAACTGACTCAATAGCACCTAATGCTAAAAGCTAGATGCTTTTGATCCTAAATGAAAAGTGGATGGTCCAGCCTCCATACCAGCTACGTGGACAACTGCCCCTCCCCCCAGAAGAATTTACTTTAGAAGACGGCACTGAACCTGTAGCTAGGGGAGATGGACATGTCTGATCAGAGCACACAGGGGCAAATGAAGGGGGAGGAAGAGAGTGGAGCACACACTGGTCCACCAGGCTTGGAGGATGATTTTGGCACTCTGAACAGCCAATGTACAGAGTGGACCATATGGCTGATCCCACTATGAGACATGCCATCCCTTGCTGGCCCAGGGCCCTATGGGGACAATACCGGAGACTCTGTGTTGGGACTGACCCGACTGGCCCTCCAACACGGAGGCAAATCACTAAAAGCATGCAGCAGAGCAACCATGGGAGCAGAGCGGGTAGCCCCTGAGGGAGTACAAAGGACAGACTTTGGGGCCAGAGCATGATACGCCATCAGACCTGACTGAAGGACACACCTATAGAAAAAAAAAATCAGACCTTGATCTATTTACAGGTTTTTCTTTCTTAAAAATTTTTTTTGTCTTTTAATTAATTTACTCTTTTATTGATCATTGGTTTTCTGTTGTTGTTTTTTTGTCATCACTGTGTTCTCACCCATCGCCTATCTTGCTATGGTTTGATTTTTGGTGCATATTATTATCTCAACAGATCTATCTAGATAAGATAGGCTGGAAGAATAGGCTGGAGGAGAAAACAACAGGACCAATGGTTTCCGGGGACATGGGAGAGAGAGAGGAGGGGGTAAGGAGGTGATGCTGACCAATCCAGCGACAGGGGAGCAACAAGTAATCCAAAATCCGTCGCAAGGAGGGTGTGAGAAGCCTGGTAGGTATTCAGCAAGGGCAATGTAACCAAGAGAAATTACTCAAACCCAAGTGAAAGCTGAGCATGATAGTCGGACAAGAGGAAAGTAAAAGTAAATAGAGGAAAGAACTAGGTGACAAAGGGTATTTCTAGAGGTCTACATACTGGCATGTACATATGTAAATATATTTATACAGGAGGGTTCGTAAATAGATCAACGTGCATATATTTATAGACTTAGTATTAAGGCAGTAGATGGACATTGCCAAATACTTACTCAATGCAAGAACACGTTATATTAAATTGGCATTCCATGATGAACACCTTCCCAACATGATGGTTGAAGAAAAATGTGTGCACTAGCAAATGTGGTGAAGAAAGCTGATGGTGCCTGGCTATCAAAAGTTATAGCATCTGGGATCTTACAGGCTTGAAAATAAAGAAGCGGCCATCTAGCTCAGAAGCAACAAAGCCCACATGGAGGAAGCACACCAGCCTGTGTGACCATGAACTGTTGAAGGGATCAGATATCAAGCATCAAAGAACACAAAAATCATGTCATTGTAAATGAGGGTGAGTGCAGAGTGGAGACTCAAAGCCCATTGGTAGGTAACTGGACACCCCCTTCCTGAAGGGATGTGGGGACGAGATAAGCCAGTCAGGGTGCAGGGTAGCAACAATGAAACATGTTTCCTCTAGTTCCTAAATGCTTCCTCCCCCCACTATCATGATCCAAATTCTACTTTACAAATCTGGCTAGACAAGGGGATGTACAGAGAGATCGCCTTGGAGATTGGGTGGATGTTCCCACAGTAGCGTGGAGCCTCACAAGTGGTGGTCAGGCGTTTCCCACAGTCACTTGTAGGACCTCAGGATTTAGGCTGGGGATGCCCCCACTTTTTATAGGGGAGAACAACCTGTGGCTTAGTGTGTGGGAGAGGACCAGCGTGAATTCCCCAGCTGCTTGCCACACCAATAAGTGGGGGGTGGGAGCTCCCTCAGTTGGGCCTTCAGGTTTGCCCTAGGCAGAGGGGAGTGGCCTGGAGACAGCTATTGTCTTGTGATGGGAAAGAGAGTGAAAGGAGAGGAAAAAGAGAGAAAGAGGAAGACACAGACTGGGGCAATAATGCCAACCAGACTGACAACCACTCACCCACAGACAACTAAAATGCACAGAGTAAACAAAGGTGACAACAGTAAAAAAAAAAAAAAAAAGAAAGAAAGAAAAGAAAAGAAAACAACTAAAAAGGAGAACCAAATCTGTGGAGGCTGTGGTAGGAAGTAGAGAAGAGCTAGATGGAGCGGAGAAAAGCTGAAAACCTGTAAGAAGAGCCCAATAAAAGGAAAAAGAGAGAAGAGAAAAGGAAGGAGGAGGAGAGAGTATTTTTTAAATGGTTAAAGAAATAACTGACCCTGTGTTATGCTGTGTGTAGCTCTGACTCGTCCTGTGTGCAGTACTGTCTTAGGGGTCAGGCTGCCCACTAGGAGGACAGGGTTGCCCTAGGCAGAGTGTAGGGCTCTGGAAACCAGCAGTGGTATGTGCAAGCAATGAGAGGGAGCAGAGAGAATCGTACAAGCTAAGAGAGAGGTGAAGAAAGCAAAGACAGAAAGAGGAAAGAAAGAAAAAGAGAATAAAGAGAAAGAAGGAAATAAATCCAACTGAGTTCACTAAGGTTGGCTGTGATGGTAAAGAGCAAGGAGAGAGAGAAGGAGGAAATAAAGTATAAAGTAGTAGCTGATCCCTGATTGCTTGGATGAGGGGCCAGAGGGGTTTAGACACTGCTCCAACATGGCAGGTCAGTGTGCCCTTTTAATGCCGGGACCCAGTGGTGCTGGGCAGAATTGCCCTAGTTGACGAGATCACCTTAGGGGCATGACGGAGGTTTCTTCAACGGTGCAGCGCACTGTAGGTGTTTGTCCCAGGTGCCTTGTGTGGTGTACAGCACTCCCACACAGGGCAGGCTGGAGTGCCTCCTGCTATTTGGGTTGATTTGCCCTAAGCGGAGGGAAGTGACCTGGAAGCCTTTAGTGGCATATGAGAGGAGAGAGTGGGAGAGAAGAGGAAAAAGAGGGGAAAAAAAGAGGGATAAAGAAGAAAGCGAGTAAATAAAAGCCCAACACCAACCTGAGCACGTTGAAACTGAGTGCGGTGGAAAAGTTAGAAGGGCTAGTGAATAAAGTGAGAATAAGTAGAGCAGTGGGATAGGAGGTAATGATACTTGATCACCTGTCCTTGAGGCCAGAGGAATTCCAACTCTTCCTCAAGGTCACGGGGTCATGGACTTGTAAGGTCTCTCTCTCTGGCCTAAATTCCAACCCCAGTCCTTGGCTCCCCGCGAGAAAAATTTCATGCGGAAGCCGGGCTCGTGATCCAAGTGAATTTAATGAGAGTTAAAAGAAGCTTCAGGTTTTACAAGGCACCCATAGGATTCCTTTGACCATGGGGCCTGGCAGAGACTGCCTCAGGTCATGCAAGGATCTCTCTCCTCCCAGGAAGACGACCTGGACCACCCCTCTCCCTTCTGGTTCCTGCCTTTTCAAGGGTTCCCGGGGAGGCTGGTGAAGGACCCCAGGTCAATCCCATTGGCTGAACTGCAATCATCTGGCCCAGGTGGGCTGCTCCAGGTGCAACATCCATCGGAGCCCACGGGCAGGAAAATCCAGCTTTCCTATGCTGGCTCTCCTGGGCATGCGTTAATGGACTTTCCCATCCCTGATGTAGGGTTCCACAGATGCTGTGTGAGATTACTTCAAAAGCAAGATTGCGCCCGTGGCCAGGGGTCACTTGGGTGCTGGAGTACCTGCCTTGTGCTGCATGTAGCACTACAGCAGGGGCTGGGAGGGGGCACTGGGGGGCTCCCTCAGCCCCGTCTAGGGCTCCAAGACCGGCAGGGCCTCCCCAGCTATGTGCAGAATCACTGAGAGGGAAGCTTGTTGTCCTATCTAGACTGCTGATGCTTCCTAGATCAGAGGATTTTCTTTTTTATCCCTCTGGCCAGCTAGAATGAAATTGTCTCCCACAGTCTCTGGGCTACAGCTCAGTGCTGTTTAAGGCTGACACTGCTACAGCGGGTCTTTGTTATGGTAAAAGCTGCCAGGCCCTGTGGCTGAGTTCTGGCATTCCTTAGCTAGGTTGCTTCTTATGCTGATTTATGTTAAGGGACTCCCCATGTGGTGCTTGGAGCTGAGCAACCAGACTTGGGTTTGAGTTTTAAACCAATCATTTATGTTTCACCCTTAAAAAAAATTCTACTTGTGATGTGCTCAGATTTGGTGGCTGTCAAGCTGACCCCCAGAGGGGGAGATGCAGCTTATCAGGGGGGTTTTTTACTAGTCGGCCAATTGGAACTAAATTTGCTCCCTGGACTCCCGACTTTCTGCCTTTTTCTCCCACACCATGATCTTCCTAAGGTAATAATATATTTTTTCTTCTACTCTAAATTATGGCTACCCACCACCAACCCCTGACCGTGAGCTCAAGGCATCCAACCGCATGGAGAGCTCAGTGTGGGATTCCCCTCGTGTCTGAGATTCTGCCCCCTCTCAGGGCGTCCACCTGCAGGGATCCCTGCTCCAGGCAAGGGCATATCTGGCGCCTGCCACTTCGTCAAAATTATAGTGCTGCTTTAAAGCATTCTTGGTTTGCTTTGTGAGTGGAAATCCCACAAAAGAAGGGGTTCAGGAGAAACCCTGTTACCCTAGTTCTAATTTCAGAACTCCACCTCCCCGTTTCCTTCACCTAATTTCCTATTTTTCTGGTCTGGCAGCAGGAGCTCCAGATAGATGGGTCCTATCTGGTTGCCATTTTCTCTGAATCCCTCCATCTATTTTTTTTTACACTCTTAAAAAGTACAAAACATTTACTCTACAAGCGCAAACAGATTTTCCAAAGCAGGGAAAAACCTGAACGTTCAGTACATGGTTCAATCGTCTTTTCATCTCTGCGCCCTAACTATGCTGAGCTCCATGGAACTGCATGGAGGGGAGCTATTCTGGCGTCATCGAGCCAAGTGAGTGTTTTGAATTACCTCAAGTGAATATTTGACTGGAAAGCATAGGGTGTAAAAAAACCCTGAAATCAGATGGTGCACATCTATCACAAAGAACAGGGCCTTGTACTTAAACCTTTTTTCTGAAAATAAGCAGCCATCTAAGTGAGATGTCAACTAAGTCCGCCCAGAACAAGCAGCACAGCCAGTGTGATGCCAGGGTGATAAATAATAGAATCTCAATCTGCAGGTATGAACAAGAATCAGAGCTTAATTTCGGAACACCCAGTTTGCAAAAGGACTCAAATGCACATGCGGGGTGAATTCCCTCTGACCACAGCCCATGGACATGAACAGATACAGTTAAGTTCAAATGTAACACCTGATCATTTGATCTCTTCAGACTAATTTTAATTTGGTTCCAGTTTTTAGTATTTTTCACTTTCTGTTCGATTGAGGTTTTTCTCTCTTTTATCATTGTTAGTTTTTCTTTTCTACTTGTTTCTTGATTTTGTTTTGTATTTTTTTTTAATACATATGAAATCCAGGAGAGGCAAATCCAGAGAGACACTAACAGAATTAACAATCTCCTAGGGACAGGCAGGGAAGATTTGGGGGAGTGAGGGGGGGGCTAACAAAAATGAATATAAAAGAAGGAAATGATGTAAACCTGATTGTGGTGAGGATTACACAAATCTTAATATGACTGAAGTATTGAATGATATATGTGAATTATATGAGAATTAAAATAAAACAAAAGCTGAGGTCAGAGATAGGGCAGCAATTTAGCCCTGAATCTCTTGGTGAAGATTGAATGCCATTTTGTGCCAAGAGCCCATTTTTCCACTCATGAAGTTTGGGGAACCGGCGGCGGCGGCGGCTCGGGACGGGGGGGGGGGGCGCCAGGGGAGGGGGCAGACACCAGGGGCAGCGGTGGCGGCGGTGGCGGCTCGGGGCCGGGGGGGGGGGGCGCCAGGGGAGGGGGCAGACACCAGGAGCAGCGGTGGCAGCGGCGGCTCCCGGCGCCATCTTGGGCTGATCGATGAATTGAACAAAGAGGATCAATTTCCGATCAAGCGAGTTATCAATGGGGGCCGGGGAGTGAGAGGGACTTGTCCCCGAGTCGGCCCCGCTTTTCCCGGCACCCCCCTCCTCCCCTCCGCCGCGGCCCCGCGACGGCGAGGCAGCCCGGCGCCCCCGGGGAGGCCGCGACCGCCCGCAGCCCCCACCCCCGAGCGAGAGGCCGAGAGAGGAGAAGCCTGACCTGCAGCTGCTGTAAATCAAAGCGCTTCCAATATTGAAACATCGATCCCACATTGGCCGCCATCTTGAGACATATTGAGACGGAGTGAGAGGCTGATAGAGAGGGGGCTGGAGTTCAGGAGCCGCCAGGAGGCAGCAGGCGGGCGGCGCCAAAACCCGGCCTGGAGCCGGCCGCCGCCGCCGCCACAGAGGAGCGCGGACTCCTCCTCACGGCGCCACCGCCGCCAGGGCGAGCCGAGCCTGAGCCGGAGTCGGAGGCCGAGGGCGCGGCGGCAGCTGGCCCGGCCTCGCGCGTGGCCGCCCGGCCCCTGCCCCCCGCCAGCGGCCGAACGAGCGACCCGCCCGCGACCCCCGCCCCTCCCAACCCCCAGCCCCGGCCGGCGGCCGCCCGGCTCGGCGCGGCCCGGCCCCGAGGGGGCGCTGGAGGGCGGCGAGAGGGCAGCCCCGCGGCCCGCCGAGGCCCAGGCCTGGCTCACCTGGCGCGGGGGGGCGCGGAGGGAGGGGGCCCTGGCGGCGGCGGAGCGCAGCCCCCCCGCCCGCCTCTACGCCCGGGCGCTGGGTGCCGGCGACGCGCCGGGGGTCGTCGGTCGTCCTGCTGGGCGCCCGCCCGCCCGCGGAGCCGCCGCGACCACCTGCCTGAGCCCAGACCCCCGCACGGCGCAGGCCTCAGCGCACCCGCGCGTGTGCCCGAAGCCTTGACCGTGGGCGGCCCCGCCAGCCGGGGCCTCAAGGACCCAGCACCCCAGAGCGCCCTTGCTGGGGGAGGGCAGGGGCGTGGGGAGGCATCAGCCCCTGACCCTCTTGAACTTGCACCCGCCAGCGTCCCACGCCGGGGCCCCAGAGTCCCCGCTCAACACCACCCGGTGACCCAGGGCCCCCGAGCTGTCGCCGCCGACTTTTCACGACCGGAAAAGTCTCGACGCGCAGTCCTTGCAGCCCCAGAGGCACGTCTGGGGAACAGCCCCGGAAACTTCCAGGGCTGCGGACCCCCTGGTTGGGTATTCGTTTGGAGGCAGACATTTGGGAAACCGAATTCAAAAACAGAAAGCAAGGCGAAAACGGCGACATGGGGACCGAATCCGAATAGCACGATCCCTCTTGATTGGCTTCCTCACGGACACCTGGCAAAAGCATGTTTGGGGATGGTCCTAAGTGTTGACACGCACGTGTGGCTCGGCGCTTCCAGTGGGACACCGCGCCGCGCTGGCTCGCACTGCAAGTAAAGTGCAGTTAGATCAAACCAATCCCCATCTCCAGGACTCGGGGTACATAAACCCTGTAGGGACTCCAAACTAAAATGCATATACGTGGGAGAGCATTCCTTTTCCCACTGGGCTGGGTGTGTGCCACTGATCAGGCGAGCGGGGTCGGGCTGCGTGAATGGATGGAGGAACCAGAAACGAGACGACGCAACATTCGAGGAGCCGCGCGTCCCCACGGTCTCCCGCTGCTGACCAAGGGGGGTCTCTCGTTTTATCCAGCCGCAGGTCCTGCGACACCCCCGCTCGCAGCCCCTCGGGGGGGCCCCGCGGGCAGGAAGACGGTGGGGTGCGCGAGGGCGTCGAGGGGCGCGTCCCGAGTCCCCGCCTGCAAGGCCGCCCGTGCGCCCTGCGGGGCGCTCCCAGCCTCCGGCTGCGCTGGGCGGCCCGTAGCGCGTGACGCCCGGGCCCGCGCACCCAGCGGGCGGGTGGCCGCCTCCTCAAGTTCTTAATGCTTCCTCTTGCCCCACTAACCAGAACCCAGTTCTACCATACTAATCTGGCCAAACTAGAGAAGGTATTGTAGTACCGATAGGAATTTCAAACACGGGGAATCCAGGGTGGATGGGCCTGTGAGGACCAGTGTTATGAGTGGAGATACTGGGAGGGTGGAGGAAAGGCAGGATGGAAAGTGGGAACCGATTACAAGGATCTTCATTGACCTCAAAAGAAAGGTGGGTGAAGATATGACAAAAGAATTAGTACATTTCCAAGGATTGATGAGGGATGGGTGGCGGGCATTGAGGGGGGGAAAAATGAGGAGCTGAGGCCAGGGGCTTGGGTGAAGAGTGGAGATTTTGAGAATAATGAGGGCAATTAATGGTCAGATGTGCTTCAAACAGCTGATGTATATATGGATTGTGGTTAGTGTTGTAAGAGCCCCTAATAAAATGATCATAAAAGAAACAAAAATAATCTGGGCAGAGGGCTCATGCAAGGATGATCTCAGGCTGGATTAGACCAGTCAAAACAGCTACTGGAGTCGCTTCACCCTGTGTCAATTCCTGAGTCAGGCATGAAGCTTAGGGCCCACAGCCCCAGCAGCTGGCCAGTGAGGGACGTGGGTCTCTGAGGCCATTCCACAGGGGGAATGGTCCTCTGTGCTGCAGGGCCCACCCTCCTATGTAAGCGTGCTGTCTGGGACAGGGCTTACATGGAGTCCACACCATGGGAGCTCTACTACTCATGGGGGATTGGCAGGAAGCCTCTGCTCATGCGCACACACCACCAACTAGCTGGAGGATCTCCGTGAACAAAGCCTGAGGCAGACAACAAGCCCACTAACTGATGCTGTAAGAGATACAGCGAGAGTGAGTCAGCATTGTGCACAGAATTGAGCGATACTGGTTCTTTGGGAAATTCATAATCCAACACTGACACTGCTGAGATAAAGGATGACAGTGAGGAAGATTCTACACCTGAGCTCTGTGATGGGCCAACGTGGTGCTCTACTCTCTTCAGGAATGGATGAGCCAGCTCCACCAAGATTCCCCTTTACTGGAGCACCTGCTATGTATGTAGACGTTGAACACAAGAACGCTTTGGCGTTCCTACAATGATTTCTGACCGATGAGGTCATCGAAAAATTGATTATGATAGCCCGGAGGTTTACTTTCAGGTTTTAACCCCTCTTCAGTTAATTTCTGTGCATGGGGGAAGGTTTGGGGCTTGCTTCATTTTCCTACATACGGTATCTCAGTTTCTCCAACACCATTTGTTGAGCAAGCAGAATTTGTCCCTTTGGATATTTCTGTGTCCTTTTTCGAAGGCTAGTTTCCTGTTGACTGGTGAATATATGTGTAGCTTTTCTGTTCGAATCCATTGATCTATATACCTCTCAGTGTACCAATACACTGCTCTCCCTTAGGGAAAAACAACAACAAAAGTTGTATGAGCCCCTATATAATGATTTTTTTTAATGGACGATGAACTATTTTCCAGGCCAGCACTATCCTATGTTTGAGCACATTGCTGCAGCCACTGTGTCAATCCATCATGCCTTATAGCCTGCGGTACTCATGTTCAGGTATAGTGTTCTGCCATTCACAAGGTTCACACTGGCCAGTTCTTTCAGAAGTGGAAGACCAGGTCCTCCTCCCTCGTCTCTCTGTCTGGAAACTGCTGAAGTCTATCTGCAGTGAGTGACCCAGCAGGCATTTGAACTACTGGCTGCAAAATTTCCACCATTACAGCCAAATGCAGGCCACCACAGTACAACAGACAGTAACAGCATCTTAACACCACACAAAGGCTCCTCCCTGGGGAGACCACGTGTTCAGGCAATTGCTGCTGTTACACATGTAAGTGGGGGCTACATGAAGTCGCACCATCTCCTGTGGCCCTTCCAGGAACAGGCCATTCTGCTGTTGTTTCTACTGGACTTAGGCTCAGCTGCCAACCTGCCCTCTGCACGCATTCTTCTCCTTACCCTTCCATGTCACCTTCTCTTTGCCCAAGTCAATACTGCTGGTCAGTCACCTACTGGTGGATGCTTGCTTCTGAAGTTTCTGAACCACATTTCCCCATGGTTATGAGACATTGCTGCTGCCACTGCGCGCATTTAACAGGTTACTTTACACCTTCAATGAGAAATCTAGGGGAATAGAAAGAAAGCTTCTTCTTTCTCCCAAGGAGTGGGTGGTGGTTTTGAACCGTTTCCCTTGAGGTTAGCAGCCCAATGTGTAACCCACTACACCAGTAGAGCCTTGGTGGCACTGTCCAGCAATTATTAGACTGCTAAATATGAGGTCAGGGTTTCAAACCTACCAACTTCTCCTTGGGAGAACGATAAAGCTGTTCCCATAAAAGACTGACAGCTCCAGAAGCCCTCTATAGGGTGGCTATGAGTTGGAATTTTGCGGTCATTTAGGGCTTTTTGGTGGCATGTGATTTTTTAGGGCTTTTAGGTTGTTTGTGGACGTTCAAGGTGTGTTTGGGGCATTCGGGTGGTTCGGGGTTTTTAGGGTGTTTTATAAGATTTTAGGGAGTGTTTAAGGGATTTAGGGGTGGTTTTTTAGAGTGTATAGGTATTTTTCAGCACAGTAGGGTGTTTTTAGTGATGTTCCAGAGTTCCTTAGGGATTTTAGGGTATTTTTAATATTATATGTGTTTTTTTCCCCCAGCATTTTAGGTTTTCTTAGGGCTTTCATGGTGTTTTCAGGGCATATATGGGGTTTAGGAATGTTTAGGGTTTGGGAATCTTCTAAGGATGATTTTTGGAAGTTTCACATGTTTGGGTGGGCATTTGGTGTTTTTTTGTGGCTTTAGAGTGTTTATGGGATCCTGTCAATTTGCAGCTTTAATTCCGCAAAGAAAAGTCAGACAGCAAGCCAGAAAGGAGCAGGAAATGAAGGGGAAGCCCAGGCCACATGTTACAGCTGCCAAGTCCGGAGAACCTAGGTGTGGTCGTTGGCTACCTGGGACCGGGAGTGGGGCTGTGCTCCTGCCCAAGGGTGCTAGGGAGTAAACCAATCTCAGCTGGACGTTTGGCTTTTCTACTAATTAGCCGACTCCATGAACTTTCCCAAGGGCAGCTGGCGAATTGCCAGGGGAACCCAGCTAGACCCCCCACACAAAAGCACAGGGATGGTTACAGGAACAGGAGGTTTCACACAGTGGATGTGCAGGGCTTGGGGTCGGGATTGGGGGCCAAGGTGAGGAAGGGGCAGCAATAAGGCCTGGTCCCAAATAATCAGACACTGAGCAATAAAAGTACAAGGACTGCCAAGAGAACATGGGGACAAAGGATGGCTGGACTTCATTTGATATCTTTGGACGTGCTGTCAGGAGAGACCAGTCCCTGAAGGGACATCAAGTCCATGAAGGACATGATGCTTGGCAAAAAGTGGAGGACGGGCAATAAAACAGCTCGAACCAGTGGCTACACCAGTGGGCATAGTAACAATGGTGAGGATGGTTCGAGACCTGGCAGTGTTTTATTTTACTGCTTGTGTTTTTCTAGAACTGTCTTTCCTGGATGCACGAGGAAGGATAACTGTGCTTGTGGGAAGCAAATGCACAGTGGGCAGCGCTTTGGCCAACATAGGTACACCACCGGCACACAGTGCCCCCTTACTTGGCATCCAAAGTGACACGGTTTGTCTTTCCCCAGAGCTCTCCAGCCCTGGGGGAAGCGGCCCTGCCTTCGGCGCACCGCCAGGGGGCAGCACTGCTGCTCTCTCACTGGCTACATCTGTGAGGACCCAGAGAGCAGCTCCTTTCTGCTGCTCTCCTCTCAGACTTCTGCCAGAAGCCTTGGCTCGTCCTGGATCCTCCCTTGATTCCCACTCTGCACCTTTGGGGACGCCCAGCCCATTAACTCTCTCCCATCCTTCCTTGCTGCCTCTTGTCCAGATGCCTGAGCTGGGCTTCAGGTAGTTGTAATGTTATGCTTAGGTGAGATGTGTTCAGCTTGTTTACTGTCTGTATACAAGAAAAGAGTGCAGCCCAAGACATCCACCCTTTTGTTCCTCTATGGAAAGCCTGTTACGTGTCATAGTCTTCTCTCTGTGCAGTGCTTTCCTCTGCTGCTGATGCTTTTACATGAAATAGGACTCGGTGTGTCACCGCTACAGGAAATTATCTCTGAAAAAATAATATGCCCAGAACTCAGAAACAGTGTCAGCTTGCATCTGGCATCATGGAAGCATCATGGGTGTGTTTCCATTCATTCGCTCCTGAGTGTCACATGTTAAACTCAGTGCATAGCATAAACAGCAGCAGGCACAAACTGAGACAAAGCACACCCTTTGCTGTGAAGCACATTCCGACTCCTGGCTGCCCCTGTGCCACAGAGTAGAACTGCCCCGCAGGGGCTCCCTAGCTGTCATCTTTACAGAGGCACATGGCCACACCTCCCTTTTGGGAAGCCACTGGGTAGGTTTGAACTTCAGGGTTGTAGTAGTTGATGTTGTAGAGCCCTGGAGTCAGTTCGGATTCATAGGGGCCTGTGCACTAGAGAGAGAAACAAAGCCCAGTCCTGCGCCATCCTCGCACTTGTTACTGTATTTGAGCCGATTCTCGCAGCCACGGTGTCAATCCACCTAAGTAAGGGTCTTCCTCTTGTTTGCTAACCCTCTGCCAAAAATGACGCCCTTCTTGCAGGACTGGTTCCACCATAGTAATATGTCCAAAGTACCTGAGACAACGTGTCCGCATCCTCTTTCAGATCTCCTGCCTTTAGTTTGTCAGCTCACTTCGATGGAGTCGATGCTGAGCCATAGCGACTCTATGAGATCAGAGCAGAACTATCTCTGTGGGTTTCCCAAAGGCTAACTCTATGGGAGTAGAACGCCTCATCCTTTTCTTCTGAGGACTGACTGGTGGTTCCCCACTGCTGACATTACAGTTGACACCCAAGGCATAAGGTACTATGCCACCAGAAGTCCCTTGCCCCTGTGCAATAACCAACACCACCTACACACAAAACCCACCCCTTCTCTGTCAGTTTGATGTATGGTGATGGCTTGAGTTGCTATGAAATTGGAAGCTACTAGGGGGAACCCGACAAAAACTACAATTTTTTCAAAACTATGCATTTAAATTTTTTATCCCCTTCATAGTACTCTCCATTACACTTCACACATTTGTCTAATCTGTGATTACATTCTTGGAAACATTTTTCAAACTCAGCAGTTTGGGTGACACCCTTGTTTTTTCTCCCCCTCTTCTGTGTTGTCAAACCACTGTCCTTCATTCATGGAAACAGAAAGAAGTCACATGGAGTGAGTTCAGGTGATTAGGATATGAGGGACAAGAGAGGCATGCTTTTTTGGGGGATGTTTTCATACTGTTATTTCTTTTCTCTTTTTTTATAATCAATTTTTGGGGCCTCATACAACTCTTATCACAATTGATACATACATCATATTTGTACATTCATTGCCCTCATCATTCTGAAAACATTTGCTCTCCACTTAATCCGCTGGCATCAGCTGATAATTATTCCCCATCCCTCATGAACCCTGAATAATTTCTAAATTATTATTTTGTCATATCTTACACTATACAATATCTCCCTTCAGCCACTTTTCTGTTGTCTGTCCCCCAGGGAGATGGTTATATGTAGATCCTTGTAATGCGTTTCCCCTTTCCATTCCTCCCTCCCTCTACCCTCCTCGTATCGCCACTCTCACCACTGGTCCTGAAGGGATCATCGGCCCTGGATTCCCTGTGTTTCCAGTTCCTATCTGTACCAGTGTACATCCTCAGGTCTAGCTAGATTTGTAAGGTAGAATGGGGATCATTTTAGTTGTGGGGGAAGAAGCATTTAGGAGCTAGAGGAAAGTTGTAAGTTTCATTGTTGCTACAGTGCACCCTGACTGGCTCCTCTCCTCCCTGCTACCCTTCTGTAAGGGGATGTCCAATTATCTACAAATGAGCTTTGGGTTTTCACTCCACACTCCCCCGTATTCACAAAGATATGATTTTTTTGTTCCGATGATGTCTGATACCTGATTCTTCCGACACCTCGTGATCACACATGCTGGTGTGCTTCTTTCATGTGGGCTTTGTTGCTTCTCAGCTACATGACCACTTGTTTAACTTCAAGCTTTTAAGACCCCAGAATGTATAACTTTTGATAGTCGACCACCATCAACTTCAGTCACCACATTTGCTTATGCACCCATTTGCCTCCAGCAATTGTGTTGGGGAGGTGAGCATCACGGAATGCCACTTTAATACAACAAAGTATTTTTGCATTGAGGGAGTACTTGAATGGAGGCCCAATGTACATCTGTTACCTTAATACTAAACCTATAAATATATGCATATAGATCTATTTCCCCATCGTTATACATAAATATATTTACATATGCACATGCCTTTATTTAGACCTCTATAAATGCCCTTTGCTTCCTACCTCTTTCCTTGATTTCCTTTTACTTTCTGATTGTCCCACTCTCGTGTTCAGCCTTCATTTGTGTTTCAGTAATTCCTCTAGGTTACATTACTCTTGGTTACACTCTACCAAGCCTCCTACACCCTCCTCACCATCTATTTGGATCACTTGGTGTTCCCTTGTCCCTGGGTTTGTTAACAGCACTTCCTTTTTCCCTACACCCCCCTTTCCCATCTCCCTCCCCCAGCTGTCAGTCCCATTGTTTTCTCCTCCAGATTGTTCATCCAGCCTATCTCATTTAGACAGACCTGTGGAAATCATAGCATGCACAAAAACGAGACAGAGCAAACCCAAGCAACAAAATGAAACAAAAGAACAACACCACCACCAACAAGCCAATGACAAAAAGCAAAACAAAACACAAGAAAGAAAAGCTTTTAGTTAGTTCAAGGACTGTTTGTTGGCCTTTAGGAGTGCTTTCTCATAGAGTATGATGGGTCAGCTAGCCCTGGCCCCAAAGTCTATTTTTGGTATTCCCTGGGGACTTCGTTGCTCTGTTCCCCTTCCTGTTCTGTTGTACACCCTTAGTATTTTGCCTCGGTGTGCTGGGATCAGATCGGGCGATAGAGGCATGCTGTTTTTTGTGTGTGAGCAGGTGCACTGTCATGGTGGCAAAACCAGTCCCCTGTCTACCACTAATCAGTCCTTTTTATTTTAAATAAATCATTTTATTGGGGGATCTTACAGCTCTTGTAACAATTCATACACCAATTTGTATGAAGCACATTTGTACATACATTGCTATCATCATTTCCAAACATGTTCTTTCTCCTTGAGCTCCTTTTTTCCCCTCCTCCCACCCACGTGAACCACTGATACTTTATACATACTTTTTATTTTTATATTTTACGCCTCTGCTGTATCCCTTCACCCAAACTTCTGCTGTTTGTTCCCCTGGGTGGTGGAGTGGGGCTGTATGTCCATCATTGAGATTGGTTTCCCCTTTCTTCTGCTTCTCCCCCCTACCTTCCCTCGTGGTGTTGCTACTCTCAGTATTGGTCCTGAGGGGTTTATCTGTCCTGGATTCTGTGTGTCGGAACTTCTAGTCAATAGCAGTGTGCAAGCTCTGGTCTAGCCAGACAACTCAGACCTTCTTACACAATATCTTCAGAACCTCTATATAGGAAGCTTGATTAACAGTCTGACCTAGTGCAATGACTAAACTCCAAATGCACTATCACCCTCACATCAACAAAACCAAACAAATGAGCATCTTCTTGAAGTTTGAGTTCACTTGACGAGGTGTATTTGAGTGAGGTGATGATGGCGTCTTACACTGACTTGATTTATGTTTGCATTCTGGCTTGTGAGAAGAGCACAAGGTCTTGTCACCAGCAATGACCTTGGGAAAAAAGTGTGGGTGCACTAGCTCAGAGCAAGTTGCCAGATGCCTGCCCAAACAGGAGAATGTATATTTTGAAATGTGTACCCAGTGGAGCTTTGTACCGCTTGGTTTTTTGGCGGGGGTGGGGTGGGGGTGGGTGGAAGGCCGGCTACTCCTTTGTAGGTTAGATAATCTGAGATGTGCTATTTGAAATTTCCTGGGGCCAGTTTTAGACAAAACTAGAAAAGTTAATTTTGCTGTATGGAAAAATCTGACAGTCTGGAAGTATCTAATTTTCCTCACATGCCATCATTCCCCTAGTAGCATTATTCTTAGTTAAAGCTCTCCTCTGTTCCTCCTTAGGGTTTCCCCCACTACCTGATGTTCCTTTTCTCCTACTCATCATCAAGGGACTTGTGTCCAAAGTGAGGACAGCAAATAATTAAGAGACCCTCCTGACTCTCTGTTAAGAAGGGTGCTCTGGTGCATGCGTGTGTTTTTGTGTGCACATACAATCGCATTTGAATTTTGTTGGAAGAGGCTTCATAGAGACAGAGAGTGACATGGTTAGAGCTGCTGCACATGTAGAGCACTGTACTCTATGGTGTTCTAATTCAAATGCATGTAAGGTCCAAGAGAGGTAATAGAAGCAAGTGACCAGGGTCAGGGAAGGCAGCAGGAGGAACTGAGGGAGGCTGAATGCCTCACACCCTGCCAGTTTCACTGATTCTTGGATGGGAGAGTACCAACCTAGTGCTGTGAAATCTTCGCAGTTTTCAGAGGCTTGGGGGATTTAAATTTTGTATGTAAAAAATAGACATCAAAAATGCTTGTAATTTATTGATTTCGATAAACACACTGAATGCCAGTACTCAAGTCAAACAAACCAAACTGACAGCCATCGAGTCTTTGCCAACTCATAGTGACCCTATTAGACAGGGTAGAACTGCCCCTCAGTTCAGCTCCCAGCCCTGGAAGCCCACCAGTTCCTCGTTATTATCATGAGGAATACTATTTTCACAAGAGCATTACATACCCCTAGAGACTAAACCATAAAGCCATATAGGCTTTGACCATCAATTCTGATATGCTTTTTCCTCAAACTGATGGGTCATTTGATGGAATCCTTGTATTACTTCCCTAACATAAAAATTAATCAAGCAAAGGAGATTCAGTGCTCAGTACTACAGCCCCCTATTTAGAGATTAACTCTTAAAAACCACCACCACCACCACCACCACCACCACCACCACCGCCACCTTATCTATGTTGATAAAAACTTGAGTAGGCTGTATAAATATCTCAAGTATTTAGGATAAAATGGATTCTTATTCTACTGTCACATATTTAGTTTGAGTTATGTGTTTCCATCTGAACACAAATTAAATAGACCTCATTGACATCTTTTCAAAATGCCATAAAAATTAAATGATTACCTTAAAAGATACTCAGTATAATTAGGCATCAGAAAAATGTACATCAACACTAGAGCGAGATAGTGTTTCAACCCATCAAGATGACACTAGCCAAGAATATTAAAAATACCATTGAGTGCTGGAAGAATGAACAGATTTGTGTCAGAAGAACAGTCTGAGAGGTCCTTAGAAGCAAGCACGGGGAGACTTCACATGCTTTGGGTATGTTATCAGGAGATGCCAGTCCCTGGAAAAGGCTGAAATGTTAGGTTCAAGTATAACAACAGTTTTGAAGATGGTGTAGGACTGCGCAGTGGTTCATTCTGCCTTGAGTTGGAACTGACTCAATCGCACCTAATGCTAAAAGCTAGATGCTTTTGATCCTAAATGAAAAGTGGATGGTCCAGCCTCCATACCAGCTACGTGGACAACTGCCCCTCCCCCCAGAAGAATTTACTTTAGAAGACGGCACTGAACCTGTAGCTAGGGGAGATGGACATGTCTGATCAGAGCACACAGGGGCAAATGAAGGGGGAGGAAGAGAGTGGAGCACACACTGGTCCACCAGGCTTGGAGGATGATTTTGGCACTCTGAACAGCCAATGTACAGAGTGGACCATATGGCTGATCCCACTATGAGACATGCCATCCCTTGCTGGCCCAGGGCCCTATGGGGACAATACCGGAGACTCTGTGTTGGGACTGACCCGACTGGCCCTCCAACCCGGAGGCAAATCACTAAAAGCATGCAGCAGAGCAACCATGGGAGCAGAGCGGGTAGCCCCTGAGGGAGTACAAAGGACAGACTCTGGGGCCAGAGCATGATACGCCATCAGACCTGACTGAAGGACACACCTATAGAAAAAAAAAAATCAGACCTTGATCTATTTACAGGTTTTTCTTTCTTAAAAATTTTTTTTGTCTTTTAATTAATTTACTCTTTTATTGATCATTGGTTTTCTGTTGTTGTTTTTTTGTCATCACTGTGTTCTCACCCATCGCCTATCTTGCTATGGTTTGATTTTTGGTGCATATTATTATCTCAACAGATCTATCTAGATAAGATAGGCTGGAAGAATAGGCTGGAGGAGAAAACAACAGGACCAATGGTTCCCGGGGACATGGGAGAGAGAGAGGAGGGGGTAAGGAGGTGATGCTGACCAATCCAGCGACAGGGGAGCAACAAGTAATCCAAAATCCGTCGCAAGGAGGGTGTGAGAAGCCTGGTAGGTATTCAGCAAGGGCAATGTAACCAAGAGAAATTACTCAAACCCAAGTGAAAGCTGAGCATGATAGTCGGACAAGAGGAAAGTAAAAGTAAATAGAGGAAAGAACTAGGTGACAAAGGGTATTTCTAGAGGTCTACATACTGGCATGTACATATGTAAATATATTTATACAGGAGGGTTCGTAAATAGATCAACGTGCATATATTTATAGACTTAGTATTAAGGCAGTAGATGGACATTGCCAAATACTTACTCAATGCAAGAACACGTTATATTAAATTGGCATTCCATGATGAACACCTTCCCAACATGATGGTTGAAGAAAAATGTGTGCACTAGCAAATGTGGTGAAGAAAGCTGATGGTGCCTGGCTATCAAAAGTTATAGCATCTGGGATCTTACAGGCTTGAAAATAAAGAAGCGGCCATCTAGCTCAGAAGCAACAAAGCCCACATGGAGGAAGCACACCAGCCTGTGTGACCATGAACTGTTGAAGGGATCAGATATCAAGCATCAAAGAACACAAAAATCATGTCATTGTAAATGAGGGTGAGTGCAGAGTGGAGACTCAAAGCCCATTGGTAGGTAACTGGACACCCCCTTCCTGAAGGGATGTGGGGACGAGATAAGCCAGTCAGGGTGCAGGGTAGCAACAATGAAACATGTTTCCTCTAGTTCCTAAATGCTTCCTCCCCCCACTATCATGATCCAAATTCTACTTTACAAATCTGGCTAGACAAGGGGATGTACAGAGAGATCGCCTTGGAGATTGGGTGGATGTTCCCACAGTAGCGTGGAGCCTCACAAGTGGTGGTCAGGCGTTTCCCACAGTCACTTGTAGGACCTCAGGATTTAGGCTGGGGATGCCCCCACTTTTTATAGGGGAGAACAACCTGTGGCTTAGTGTGTGGGAGAGGACCAGCGTGAATTCCCCAGCTGCTTGCCACGCCAATAAGTGGGGGGTGGGAGCTCCCTCAGTTGGGCCTTCAGGTTTGCCCTAGGCAGAGGGGAGTGGCCTGGAGACAGCTATTGTCTTGTGATGGGAAAGAGAGTGAAAGGAGAGGAAAAAGAGAGAAAGAGGAAGACACAGACTGGGGCAATAATGCCAACCAGACTGACAACCACTCACCCACAGACAACTAAAATGCACAGAGTAAACAAAGGTGACAACAGTAAAAAAAAAAAAGAAGAAAGAAAAGAAAAGAAAACAACTAAAAAGGAGAACCAAATCTGTGGAGGCTGTGGTAGGAAGTAGAGAAGAGCTAGATGGAGCGGAGAAAAGCTGAAAACCTGTAAGAAGAGCCCAATAAAAGGAAAAAGAGAGAAGAGAAAAGGAAGGAGGAGGAGAGAGTATTTTTTAAATGGTTAAAGAAATAACTGACCCTGTGTTATGCTGTGTGTAGCTCTGACTCGTCCTGTGTGCAGTACTGTCTTAGGGGTCAGGCTGCCCACTAGGAGGACAGGGTTGCCCTAGGCAGAGTGTAGGGCTCTGGAAACCAGCAGTGGTATGTGCAAGCAATGAGAGGGAGCAGAGAGAATCGTACAAGCTAAGAGAGAGGTGAAGAAAGCAAAGACAGAAAGAGGAAAGAAAGAAAAAGAGAATAAAGAGAAAGAAGGAAATAAATCCAACTGAGTTCACTAAGGTTGGCTGTGATGGTAAAGAGCAAGCAGAGAGAGAAGGAGGAAATAAAGTATAAAGTAGTAGCTGATCCCTGATTGCTTGGATGAGGGGCCAGAGGTGTTTAGACACTGCTCCAACATGGCAGGTCAGTGTGCCCTTTTAATGCCGGGACCCAGTGGTGCTGGGCAGAATTGCCCTAGTTGACGAGATTACCTTAGGGGCATGACGGAGGTTTCTTCAACGGTGCAGCGCACTGTAGGTGTTTGTCCCAGGTGCCTTGTGTGGTGTACAGCACTCCCACACAGGGCAGGCTGGAGTGCCTCCTGCTATTTGGGTTGATTTGCCCTAAGCGGAGGGAAGTGACCTGGAAGCCTTTAGTGGCATATGAGAGGAGAGAGTGGGAGAGAAGAGGAAAAAGAGGGGAAAAGGGGAAAAAAAGAGGGATAAAGAAGAAAGCGAGTAAATAAAAGCCCAACACCAACCTGAGCACGTTGAAACTGAGTGCGGTGGAAAAGTTAGAAGGGCTAGTGAATAAAGTGAGAATAAGTAGAGCAGTGGGTAAGGAGGTAATGATACTTGATCACCTGTCCTTGAGGCCAGAGGAATTCCAACTCTTCCTCAAGGTCACGGGGTCATGGACTTGTAAGGTCTCTCTCTCTGGCCTAAATTCCAACCCCAGTCCTTGGCTCCCTGCGAGAAAAATTTCATGCGGAAGCCGGGCTCGTGATCCAAGTGAATTTAATGAGAGTTAAAAGAAGCTTCAGGTTTTACAAGGCACCCATAGGATTCCTTTGACCATGGGGCCTGGCAGAGACTGCCTCAGGTCATGCAAGGATCTCTCTCCTCCCAGGAAGACTACCAGACCACCCCTCTCCCTTCTGGTTCCTGCCTTTTCAAGGGTTCCCGGGGAGGCTGGTGAAGGACCCCAGGTCAATCCCATTGGCTGAACTGCAATCATCTGGCCCAGGTGGACTGCTCCAGGTGCAACATCCATCGGAGCCCACGGGCAGGAAAATCCAGCTTTCCTATGCTGGCTCTCCTGGGCATGCGTTAATGGACTTTCCCATCCCTGATGTAGGGTTCCACAGATGCTGTGTGAGATTACTTCAAAAGCAAGATCGTGCCCGTGGCCAGGGGTCACTTGGGTGCTGGAGTACCTGCCTTGTGCTGCATGTAGCACTGCAGCAGGGGCTGGGAGGGGGCACTGGGGGGCTCCCTCAGCCCCGTCTAGGGCTCCAAGACCGGCAGGGCCTCCCCAGCTATGTGTAGAATCACTGAGAGGGAAGCTTGTTGTCCTATCTAGACTGCTGATGCTTCCTAGATCAGAGGATTTTCTTTTTTATCCCTCTGGCCAGCTAGAATGAAATTGTCTCCCACAGTCTCTGGGCTACAGCTCAGTGCTGTTTAAGGCTGACACTGCTACAGCGGGTCTTTGTTATGGTAAAAGCTGCCAGGCCCTGTGGCTGAGTTCTGGCATTCCTTAGCTAGGTTGCTTCTTATGCTGATTTATGTTAAGGGACTCCCCATGTGGTGCTTGGAGCTGAGCAACCAGACTTGGGTTTGAGTTTTAAACCAATCATTTATGTTTCACCCTTAAAAAAAATTCTACTTGTGATGTGCTCAGATTTGGTGGCTGTCAAGCTGACCCCCAGAGGGGGAGATGCAGCTTATCAGGGGGGTTGTTTACTAGTCGGCCAATTGGAACTAAATTTGCTCCCTGGACTCCCGACTTTCTGCCTTTTTCTCCCACACCATGATCTTCCTAAGGTAATAATATATTTTTTCTTCTACTCTAAATTATGGCTACCCACCACCAACCCCTGACCGTGAGCTCAAGGCATCCAACCGTATGGAGAGCTCAGTGTGGGGTTCCCCTCGTGTCTGAGATTCTGCCCCCTCTCAGGGCGTCCACCTGCAGGGATCCCTGCTCCAGGCAAGGGCATATCTGGCGCCTGCCACTTCGTCAAAATTATAGTGCTGCTTTAAAGCATTCTTGGTTTGCTTTGTGAGTGGAAATCCCACAAAAGAAGGGGTTCAGGAGAAACCCTGTTACCCTAGTTCTAATTTCAGAACTCCACCTCCCCGTTTCCTTCACCTAATTTCCTATTTTTCTGGTCTGGCAGCAGGAGCTCCAGATAGATGGGTCCTATCTGGTTGCCATTTTCTCTGAATCCCTCCATCTATTTTTTTTACACTCTTAAAAAGTACAAAACATTTACTCTACAAGCGCAAACAGATTTTCCAAAGCAGGGAAAAACCTGAACGTTCAGTACATGGTTCAATCGTCTTTTCATCTCTGCGCCCTAACTATGCTGAGCTCCATGGAACTGCATGGAGGGGAGCTATTCTGGCGTCATCGAGCCAAGTGAGTGTTTTGAATTACCTCAAGTGAATATTTGACTGGAAAGCATAGGGTGTAAAAAAACCCTGAAATCAGATGGTGCACATCTATCACAAAGAACAGGGCCTTGTACTTAAACCTTTTTTCTGAAAATAAGCAGCCATCTAAGTGAGATGTCAACTAAGTCCGCCCAGAACAAGCAGCACAGCCAGTGTGATGCCAGGGTGATAAATAATAGAATCTCAATCTGCAGGTATGAACAAGAATCAGAGCTTAAGTTCGGAACACCCAGTTTGCAAAAGGACTCAAATGCACATGCGGGGTGAATTCCCTCTGACCACAGCCCATGGACATGAACAGATACAGTTAAGTTCAAATGTAACACCTGATCATTTGATCTCTTCAGACTAATTTTAATTTGGTTCCAGTTTTTAGTATTTTTCACTTTCTGTTCGATTGAGGTTTTTCTCTCTTTTATCATTGTTAGTTTTTCTTTTCTACTTGTTTCTTGATTTTGTTTTGTATTTTTTTTTAATACATATGAAATCCAGGAGAGGCAAATCCAGAGAGACACTAACAGAATTAACAATCTCCTAGGGACAGGCAGGGAAGATTTGGGGGAGTGAGGGGGGGGCTAACAAAAATGAATATAAAAGAAGGAAATGATGTAAACCTGATTGTGGTGAGGATTACACAAATCTTAATATGACTGAAGTATTGAATGATATATGTGAATTATATGAGAATTAAAATAAAACAAAAGCTGAGGTCAGAGATAGGGCAGCAATTTAGCCCTGAATCTCTTGGTGAAGATTGAATGTCATTTTGTGCCAAGAGCCCATTTTTCCACTCATGAAGTTTGGGGAACCGGCCATGCTCCTTCATCACTTTTCTTACCTCAATAAATGGGTACAGTTCACTCTTCTCCCTTTTCTTCTCTGTCACATACTTTGCAGCAGTCAGGGGAACAGAACTTACAGTCCTGAAAGGGATCCATGAGTGTTAGTCCAGGTAGACTAGAGAAACAAATCCACACTCATATGTGTATAGGAAAGACCTTTATATACAAGAACAGTTGTATATTGAGAAAGCATTCCAGCCCAACCAAGATCAAGTCCATAAGTCCAATATTAGCCCATGTCTGATATCAATCTATAATGTTCTCTTCAGACTCATGAAACACCTTCAATGACCCCAAATGCAGGAAGATCACAGGTCAGTAGTTGCAAAGTCTTCTGCATCCAGTGGTGGTAGAAGCATCTCAGCTTTGGCAGGGTCTCCATGTGGCTCCTCCAGTTCCCAGGGCATGGGTTCTATCAGTGTGGTGCCATGTGTCTTGTTAGTAGGACATCTCTCAGGGAATGAGCAGAAAGATAGTCTGCTGCCTCCAAGGAGGAAAGACCAGATTTCCCAGAACCCTGACGGGAAGGCCAGGCCCACAAAGAGGCCTCATTGGCCATAACCCAATAGAGAGACTAGAGTCTACCCCTTCACTCTTAATCCTCTCAAGTCCCAAATTGACACCAGATTGTATAACTACAACAGACTACCCCTTGTCCATTTGACATTTTCACAAAATTCTTTAGCCGTATATAATTTCAAAACAATAATAGAATCATATCAGTATCTAACAGTATAATATGAAAATGCATACATTTCACTCCGTGCCACCCTCCTTTAAACATAATATTCTGTAAGTGATGAAACAAAAATATCCTATGCTTAACAATTGCAGGTAAGGTACACCCACATATTAATCCTATAATTCTATGAATATATTCCAGTATCTATGAAATCTTGTAAGCTAGCCACTTCACGCCTTTATCTGGCCCATTTTGGCTATCCAGTTTCTCTACTGCCTACTTCCATCAACCCAGTGCTCTGAGGAGACAATCATATTCTTCAATATAAAGAGTCTTCATGCCAGTTGGAACCTTGTGAAGTCCACATCCACAAGAAAGTCAAAGCAGGACAGTTCGTCTATACAGTCTGCAGCAGTATACACCAGTGCACAGGCTCAACATTCTTCTCTTCATCTGGTCGGGTTCGGGTCAAGTCAATGTGGGCTCCCTCTCTTGGCCTCACCTCAGTGTCCATTGGTCGCATTGCCTTTAGGCCTTGGCCCCATCACCAATTCTCTACAACTCTAGTCCCCTCAGAGTAGGTCATGGACTTCAAACGAGTCAACCTGCTCTCATCTTCTTCTCTACTGCCTGTAAACCAGGTCCACGAGTGTCAGTGGTCAGAATGAACCCGCTGCTCTATTGCTGCTATTCTGCCACTTTCACTCAACAAGCAGATCCAGGTGGTCACCTAGCAATCATTTCAGGCTTCTACAGGCTCCCTTGAATGTTCAGTACTAGAAAGGAATTTCTTCAGGCTTTGAGATTTTTTCCAGTTTCTGACAAAGACCACTATTCAAAATTCAAATATTACAAAAGTTCCCTTTTAATGCACATGAAGCTCTTCCTCACAGTGGGAGCAGTGCACAGAAACGGACCTTGATGCTGGGCTGCTGTGTGCGTGCTTTGGTCAGTTGGGAGCTGCTGATTCACAGATTCACTTCACGTGGATGAAGATGCTTGTTTGCTTCCCCGTGAGTTTATCGCGCTTCAACAGAGAAGAACCCTGTTCTTGGGTTTTGCCTCTGCCTTGCTCCTAGCACCGCTGGAATAGAAAGATTACAAATGATTTTTTTTTGTTGTTTTAAAAAACAGAAAAGAAATGCCGTGTACCTGTTAGGTAAGTAGAGGCAGAACTGAGGGTGGTCGCTGTGCATGCCAAACCTCCTCCCCATCACAGACAGTTGAAAGCTGCGTCAGGCTGGAAAGATGCACACATTTAGGTCCTTGTGACAGGAAGCAGGTCAACCTGGGCGGGCCCCCATCTAGACCAGGTGGGCTTAATTCAGTCAATGGGGTCAAACAGTACCGTCAGCCATGCCTACTAACAGGGTATGGGTGGGGGCCTCAAACCAGCTGTCATGCAACCCAGCGCGCGTGGGCTGTCCAGTCCGCCCCCACCCCCCACGAGCATATTTGCCTCTTCTATCCTTTATAAAGTCACTTGGATCACAAACTAGGTTTCTGCGTCAATTGGTTCTTGTGTGAAGCCAAGGACAGAGGTACATTTCTCCCAGAGAGAGCCCTCACATAACCAAATCAGATTATAGCCTTCAGTGTTAGGGTTCCAACGAATTTTGGGGGAATATCTCAAGTGGTAGTGGTAAGGACACAACTCAATCCATATTATCTCTTTATTTTGCTCAGCCAGATGCTTGCCCTTTGAGCCTGAATTGTTGCAAGGCTTATTACCCCATCAAGTGTTCCCAGAGCAAGCCCTAAATGGGCAGTAGTCACACACAAGGAAGATTTACAGGGGACACTGTTAAGAATGATTAATGCTTAAGTGTTCCTTGTCTCCCCAAATGTACCATCTGGCAGAAAATTTGTTAGATCACTCTCCTGGGAGAGATATACCTCAGCTCTTGAATAACTCTCCTGGTCATAGAAGTCAAATTCCAAGCTTTTCATCCAACATTCATAAAGCTAAATAAATGTTACATAAACCTAAGTTCTCTACCTTGGATAAGACAAAGTAAAACCATGACTTGAGAAGGTTTTCATTGAGGACAGAGACAACTTCAGATATTCTAAGCCTATGAAATTGGTCATGATTCAGGCAACTTGCCAAGGAAGCACGTAATACCAAGGTGGGAGGTGGAATGAATAAGAACTTGCACTAAGATTCCATTCCATCAGGTGCAGCTGGTGACTTTGGAGGCCCAGAGCAGGCAGTGGGAGAGAGAAGACCAGAGCAGGGGAGGGATGTGATGAGCTGGAGGGTAGAGGGAGGGATTATGTGTTGTCCTGCTGTCACCTCCCACCCCACTGTGACCCTTTAGTGATGTGGGCCCAGGTTTGTGATGCAAGTGGGTTTGAAGCCAGAGGGGACTCAGAGTGCTCAGTTGCCTGAGTGCAACTGCTGTATCCAGAAGATGGAGGAGATTCTCTTTCTGCTGGAACTGAAAAGTGCTTCCTGGCTGACCTACCAATACCCCACCTGGTTCACTGTTTTGACCTTGGGCATCCTGTATGGAGTGGGTTGCTTCTTCCTGGTCCTCCCCTTCCTTCCAAATACTCCACCTGTGCGACCACCCAGGAAAAGGATAAAGGTAAGAAATTCTCAACCCAGCCATAGGAGAGATTGATTTTTCCTTGTTTTATAAATTTTTCCTTTCGTAATTAATTTCCTGATAGGGGAAATCTCAAGAAAGAAGAGACCATCAGCCCTGGCTTTGGAATGTTGATGAGGGCTGGTGCGTCCTTACTCACTGTTAGGACTTTGTTCACTGCATTGGTATCATTTTATCCTTGCCGGCTTATGTTGATTTTCATTATTTCTGTTGGCTTTCCCTGTTTGTGAAGCACAGGAGGCGTGGATGCATCATGATCATGGACACAAGGGTTGACAGAGTTGCAGGTGGAGAGATCTCATGGCAGAGGGAGGGATTGTGAGATCAGCAGTGTGGAGAACTTCCCCATCGGGAAGCTAGGGAGTGAAGGGGGATTGATTTCAAGACGAAAAAATGAAGGAGGCCAGAGGGGACAGAGAGCTTTAGACCTGACTGTAATTACACAACTCCTTTTGAAGGCAATTTAACCATGGAGGGGGGGCGGGGTGTTGTTCTAAAATGGATATGGTAATCATTGATTGTACCATTGCCCTTGATCTGATTGAACGACTGAACTATTGACTCGTATGATATGTAAATCATTTGCCAGTAAGATGAGCATTCAAAAATATTTCTCTTTGAAGATCTCAGACCTCCCATCTCTAGTTGTTATAGAGGGCAATAGGTAAAAATCCCCAATATAGTGACGCAGTGGCTAAGGACTAGATGACTAGACATTTCAAAGGGCAGCTCTCATTACTGGTCCTCAGTCTCTTTCCTTGAGCTCCAGTCTCTGGGCCAAGGCTCCTTTTCTGTCTGGGCTAATTGAGAAAGCATGGCTGACCCCGGGGAGGAAGTGGTCAAGGGCTGGCCCAGAGCTTCAGCCTCCATAATCAAAATCTTGCCCACCAGAACACTGAGTGCTGAGAGTGTGTGCTCTCCGTGAGCAGAGGAAGGCTGACGGAAGAAATGCACTCTAGGTCTCACACAGAAGCTGGTTTCTGGGCTTTAGTCATTCCATGGAGATTGTCATTCTTCTAATCACCAGTAAATGCCTGCAGTTTGTCACAAAGAACAGACGCAGGATTGGATTCCAGCCTGACTTCCTCTCTTGTGCCCCAGCCTCAGGTGGAGACAAGGAGAAGCAGCAGGTCAAGGGACAAAGGTGACGCTCTGAAAGGTAAGGTTCTGCCCATTCAACCAAGCTCTGTAAGCTCTCCTGTCCCCTCCTCTGCAGGATGCCAGTGGCAACAGCCCGTCTCTCTCAGGTAATAATCCTGAACAAAAGGATATTGTGGATGGAAACAGAACCCAGAAATTTCCCAGATGTACAGGAGGGGCCTAGGATGGGATGAAGGCTGGCCAAGGTAGGACCCAGTAGGGAGCAGTGGGGGTGTCAGGAGCAGATTCTGGTGGATTTGGAGGTGGAACATTGAGGGGTAACTGCGATAAGCTGTGTAACTTTGCCAAGGTTCAGATTGCTCACTGAGACCCCACAGACAATATTGGAAACCGATGCTCCTTGAAATGCCAAAGCACCTCCTGCCCGTGGGAGTAAGCTATCATTTGACCTTGAGCTCTGGAGAGTCCAACGTCCTAAGTGCACAGCCCGTGTGACATTCCTTTCGGTCCTCTGGGAGGGCTGCACCATAACGGTTCTCTTGATTTCCAGTTTTCCGAAGCTTCCTGCAAGAACTATATGGCGCTCAGAACCTGCGTTTGTGTCTTAGGCAGAAGTAAGTAACCTTCCTGCTTCAACGCGGGGTGCATCTTCCAACCAGGGTGCCTGTGTGGCCTCGGGCTGCAGAGAAGCTGGGATGCGCTGGTTTGGGGGACACTTTCAGGGATGGGCAGAGAATGACAGGAGTCCCGGGCAGTGGGGTGGGGCAGGAAGAGCAGGCCATCAAGGCTTGGGGAGGTGCTGAGCTTGCACCGACCCTTGCTAGCCTGCTAGGTCTCTTGCCCCTTCAGTCCTGGCAGTAATCTGGTCCTTCTGTCTCCTGCAGCCACTTGGGAAACCCACTTGACACTGGCAGCTTTGGTCAACAGAAAGCTCAAGCCCTCTCTGGTAGCTGGCGAAATAGAGGTACGGCTGAAGTCCACGTCGGTACGCGCGCCCCACACGGTTCTGCAGCTCATCCATTCCGGACACCTAGGTCTCAGAACTCCACCCTTCCACGGGCCCAGATGTGCATCTCAACTTCTCATGTCTTACCCGCCTTGAGTCAATCACCAGACTGCGCACATTCCCGTGAACCTGACAGTCTTTCACCCACACCACTGGCTCTTCCCTCACCCAGTGCCAAACCCCCGGATTCAAAGGCCTACCTGCAGCCTCCAAGCACTCTCTGGGACTCACCAGCCCCGCACCCCACAGGGACTCCTTCTCAGAATGACTTGTTGGCAAGGCCCAGGCAGAGCCCATCTCCACACAACCGCTGCTCCACACCTGCCATGGCAGCCATCACAAGTCAGGATCCCACAGGCCTCCCTACTGCCTCCCCACCCCAGTGTTGGGCAGCTGCCAAGAACTTACAGCTTCCCTCCTTGGAATACTTTGGGTCTCTGAAAGAGCACTCTACCTGGCACCCCCAAGAAGACACCTTTCAGGAAGGACCCACAAAGAGGCAGGGGGAAGTAGGGAGGCCCACCTTGCTCAACCCCAATGTCCACAAGCTGCTGGAAATAGAAATCACAAAGGCAGAGAAATGGAATATTTGGGAAGAAAAAGGAAAGGGTGTATCAGAATACCATCTGCAGGCCTTAAATATGTTGAAGGCACTCGATGGGGAGCAGATCACTGCACCTCCCCAGCCCTTCTGGAATGCCAGCATCAAAGCAGAGCAGATACCCAGCCCTCAGAAGCATTTTCCACAAAAATTCAGTGAGTTTTTCTGGGGTCTACCTTTTCTGCACAGGGAGTCTCTGGCAGCTGCTCTCAGGGTCTCTGGATCCACCCTAGAGTTTCCCACTGTCTTATTTAATGAAATTCCTAATGCCTTACCAGCTCAAATGCAAGCTAAAGAGTACCCACTCTTGTTGCAACGTCACTCCTTGCCCTACACTGAAGGCCGATTCCAACTTTTACTTCCAACTGCATGCCAAGCCCAGGCCCCACCGCCGGCTACAGTCCTGACTCCGCCCGGTCCACAGCCCCGTGGCCCACTCGCAGTACCTTTTCCTCCTCCTCACAAGAGTCCCTGTGATGAATCCTGTCTTACCGTCCACACTAAGTCCCAATCACGCATTCCAAATTCACTTCAACAGCTGGAAAGCCATTTTTTAAAGAAACAACAGGAAAGTGAGAGTTCTTTACCCTTTATGATGCCACGACCCCAGGAAGCTTTTTGTCTTCGCAAACCCACTCATCCCCAGGACAATCAGAAGGTGCAGACCCCAAAGACAGACCCCAAGCTTCCTGGCTGCTTGAAGCAATCGGAGCTCCACCGCCAAGAGAACTTCCCTCAATTGCAGGGGCCCCTCGGCAATGGGACTCTTGAGTCTCTGACACTAAAGCAGCCTCAGGAAAAATGGCCAGGGACTTGTCTGGATATGAAGCAGCCCGAATGCTCCTGCTCAACACCTGGAGACAAGCAGGGGAAGAATGTAATGAAGACGGTGTCCCCAGGAAGATGCACACACCCTGGACCGTCGCTTGCGTGCTGCAGAGCCGGTGTCCAGCTGAGGAACAACTCGGTCAATGGACAAGGGAATTACTTGAGGAAAATATCCAAATGTAATCTATCTCTCTGTGGATCAGGAAACTACTGCCCAAAAGGAAGTCCGGGAGCCGACTCAAAGGAGTTAAGTGATTTGAGGATACACAAGGGGATTAACGCAGGAACTTACACCCTAAGGGGTCCAAATAAAATCCTACTGGAAAACACCCTGAATGTCCACATGTGCAGGAAGGTGGAGCAGATTAGAAAGGATCAGATCCCTGGCATTGTTTGCCGTTCATGTCTTACGACGACCACGCACGCTTTGTCTATTTCCCTGACCCACCCACATGTTGTCAATGTGGCCTCCTGGGGAGAGCTGGAAGATCTGAACACAACGCAGAGCCTTTCCTTTCTCAGCCCGGGCACTCAACAGGTGCTGGACTCGCATATCGTAAGGCTCCAAATGAGGCAGAGGTGGTGCATGCCCCTCAAAGTCCTTGAGCCCACAAACCTCTGTAGGACAAGAAAAGACAACGCAATGTCCTTTCCAAAGTCCACCTGCTTAGCCACCCCTAAGTATTGAACTAACCTAGTAACTGAGGCTGTCAAGGTCCTGGGAGAACCCTGTCAGGCAGACTGGGGAGAGAGAGTGACCCCAAAGAAATCAAGCCCTACCCTGGAGAGTCCTTTTGCTGATTGCTCCCCTACAGAGGAGCCTGTTCAGGGAACCCCAGCCTACCCCCCACTTGATAATGATAGTGGATGCTCATTGGCCCTCAGGCAGCCGTTTCCAGCCTTCATGCCCAGTATCCTTGGCAGAACCTTCCAGAATGAAAGTGTCCAGAGAGAGAGCCTAGAGCAAACCTCAAATCCAGTACTGACCAGCAAGGGGTCAAGGAAAGAGGGTGCTAGTTGTGCCCCAGGAGGCCCCAGATTGGAAGTGAACTCTGAATGTCCATCTTCAAGAGCCAAAGAGACAGGGTTGGTGGTGGTCAAGAAGTCCTCTTCAATAGAGCTAGACGATAGAGACACTTTCAAAACCAGTGTGCTGGCAAAATCTCAAACCAATGATGTGGACCGGGGGTGCTTCGAGGCTCTAGGATGTAGTAAAAGTTTCCTGCTACCTGGAAAGTGTGCTCCAGTTCCTGAAAAGCCAAGCCTTACAGCACGAGTGTGCAGTGAGATTAAGCTCCAGGTGGAGGTAAAGGCAGAGGATGGTTCTCCATGCTGTCCTGTTGACGGGCTCCTTCAGGACTGCACCACTGATGTGCTCACTGCCACCAATGTTTTGCCTTCTCAGGTGGTCCATTGCCGCCCCCAGCATTTGTTCACTGGGGATAAGCCAATATGTCAAGGGCCAAGTGGCTTCGTGGTGGCTAGAGCAAGTTACATGGGGCAGCAGAAGCTCAAAAGCCCCAACCTTCAGGACCCCTCGACAAGGAGAAGGAAGGATGCTGTTCCCACTGACAAGAGGGAGACTCATAAATGGCCCAATCCAGAAGAGCATGGAAAAGGATTAGCGGGAAGAGGCATCTCCCAAGTCTGTGGGTTAAGCCAGCCTGTGCAAGACAAGGCATTGGCTGAGTGCCTTGAGATCAAGTCCTCACAGCTCCCACCAGAGAAGGGACAGCTTCCTGCTGAGGGCCACAGCAAAAAATGGAGGAAGCACTTTGTCCAGTGGATTTGCTCCAGCAAAAAATCTACAGGACACGGTGATCCTTTGCAAAAAGGAAAGCCCGTATTACCCTGTGGTCACAGCCTTGGGCCCCTTCAAAGACAACCAGTGTCTCCTAACAAGGTCACGGAGGCTCAGGTGCTCACGACAGATATTGGCCAAGTCCTAGACGGGACACCAGGCTGTCATCAGGAGTATCTTGCGTCAACGTTATGTCCACGAAAAGAAGCGCAGGCCTCAGTTAATGGATGTCCCTCCAGCTGCAGGGCTCCTTTCTTTGTAGAACACAGGAGAGTGGCAAGTGTGAGACCCTGCCTCCACCAGGCGATACCTGACTGCCAGAGCCTTCCCACCACGAGCACCTGTATCAGGGATGTATTCACAAATTTCTGTCCGTTCAGGGGATTCAGTGTCAGAAGCCACACTCAGCCATTGCCCCCCAGGGTGTTTGTGTGCCCAGTCAGCTTGCAGCAGCAGAGGCGGAGGAGGTGGGCTTACTCCAGTTACCCTTACCACTGCCCACGTCACTGTCTTCGAGAATATGTCTTATCTGGCAAATTAGAAGACGCTTCTTCTGCTCTGATTAGTAGGAAAGTATCCATGCCAGCCACTTTAGCCTGTTCTGCACAGGCTAATGGCTTCTCTCAGCCATGATATTCATTGTTCCAAATTGAGATTTTCCCCCTCCTACATTAAAGTGTGACTTCTGTGCTGCATGGCGGGATCTAGAGGGGGTGTCATGTGTGTTAGTCTGTGTAGACTAGAGAAACAAAATTCATACACTCATATTTTATGAGTTTTATATAAAGGTTAAGTGAACATTGAAAAGCATCCCAACCCAGTTCAATCTAAGACCACCAGTCCAATAGTATCCCATGTGTCTGACACCAATCTACAAAGTCCTCCTCACAATCCAAAAACACACGGGGAGACAAGGACTGCAGGAGGAAATTGTAGTCCATGCGCTGGCAGGTTCTCCATGAGGCTGCTGCAGAAACCAGGGCTGCAACAGGGTAGGTCCATGCGGCTTCTCCTCAGGGATCTCCCAGGAAATGAGTCTTTCCAGCTGCTTTAGGGACCTAACAAATGCATATCCACCCTGGTGGCACTATCAGAGAGCAAGAGACCAGAAAGGCTAGGCTCACAGAGCCATTGATCTCCCTGCCCTTCAATTAACCCCACATGAGTTCATTGACGAGGTTGGCATAATATACCTTTAACTATGTTAGATACTGCGTCTCCTTCTCTGAGTGCTAGCTTTGACTTCTCAAAGGGCAGGGCTCTGGAGGAGGTTTTCAGCAGTGTTTCCCACCCACTTCCATCCCAAGTTCTTCATTTTGCACCTCTTATGATTTATGGTAACACCCCTACTGTGAAAACCTCAGAAGGTCCCAACACAGTGAAGAATGTTCCCTGGTGCCATTACTTTGTCTTCAACGTTATGTGGCTGCAGTTGATAGGTTTTGAGAGGCGCAATCCAGCCAAGAAATTCCATCGAGGGTCCAGAAGAGGTTTAGACCAAAGTAGCGTCTCATGGTACCAAGCAGGCATGAGACATGTGGTGGCCTGTCTAAGTCCCACATGTGCATTTGATGAAGGCTGCCAAGTTTGGCATGGAGGTTCCGCCTCAATACACCTGTCACAAAATGGGAAATGACATATTTTGCTACCTTTGCCTCTCTCCCAGCCTAGGGTAACCTCCAGGATGGAAGTCCCAGGTCTGACACATGTGGGTGGGAACTGCTAGGGAGGCTGCCAGCGGGGGACTGTGCTCACCCACTGCACCAAGGGAAAATCCGGTTCACAGCTCACATGCCTTCCTCTGTATATAAACCCGGAGAAGGAGCAACAGCTAAGGCTGAGTGGTACAGGATGAGCATCTGTGTAATAACCACTAATGGTTAGGCACCATGGACACAGGGTAGGGAAGGATACAGTGAAGAAGAATATGAAGCGTTGGACATAGCAAAGGAGGCCAAAGAGCATGAGGATCCCCAGAAATGATGCAAGACACAAGCGGAGCTAACACAGGCTTACAAAGGGGAATCGGCCAGGTGCTTCACCCCAGCTTTAGCTAGCTGCCCCCACAGCAGAACTTTATCTCCTACAGAGAGCACTGGGTTGTATAGCAAAGGCACAGCTTTCAAGCAGGGAAGGTTACTTTCTCAATACTATCTTTAGTGGGGCGACAAACTGTTATTTTACTTGATTTCCATCTCCTGACTGGGGGAAGGATGAGTTGATAGCCAGGGTGGGGTAGAGTGGGGATGAGTCAATAACAGGGTGCCAGGACTCAGGAAACATGACCCCAGGCTTTTGGGCTTCACACATGCATACACACACGCGTCCGCGCTCTAGGAATGTTCTCACGAAACATGACCCCAGGCTGGTGGTCTTCACATGCACACACACGCGTGCGCACACACACACATACATGCTCTAGGAATGTTCTCAGCAAACATGACCCCAGGCTGGTGGTCTTCACACACACACACACACACACACACACACACACACACACGCACACACACACACACGCTCTAGGAATGTTCTCAGGAAACATGATCCCAGGCTGGTGGTTTTCACACACACACTCACGCGCACACTCTAGGAATGTTCTCAGGAAACATGACCCCAGGCTGGTGATCTTCACACACACGCACACACACACACACACACGTGTGCACGTACTCTAGGAATGTTCTCCGGAGAGAGTGGCTTCTAAGGACTGAGTGCTGCAAAGAAAGTCACAACTGGGAGCAGCCTTCCCTTCCCGTAGAGACTCCTGGGAAATCAGGATGTGCACGGAGATTAGACATCACCTGTCTTGATAAGGAAAACCAGTTCAATAGTGGTCAGTGTTTCCTCTGTGCTTCTAACACAGGGTTTTATTTCCTGGGCACCAGATTATAGAAGGAGGCAGGAGGGCCCCCCAAAATATGATTAGTTGATCCACTAGAGTAAATTCTCATGTGCTTAAAAGAACACCCCTGGTGGGCCAGGGTTTACTGTTTACTGAACTAAACAGTAAAGGATGGCGAGGAAGACATCCACTGAGCCTTGACCTCCATGCCTCAGTCAGGACACCAAGTGTGTGTGTGGCGTGGGTGGGGACTGACACCAGTGGTGGAGGAGGGAAGTGGACATAGGCCCCAGAGACTGCTGGTACAGCAGCATGATGTTGTTTCTGGAGTCCTGATTGTGCCAAGGCAGCCTCTGGAGTGACTGTGGCAGTAAAAAATCAGATTCTGGATCTGCAGAGCCTGGATCTGGGGCCTCTTGGGTAGCAGGTAGCTTGGGTGTGTTCCTAGAGAGAGTGAAGAGCTGGACACCGGACTACCCGCTGCTGAACCCTACCGTTCGTGCTGGGTAAGTGCACGGAGAGAAGACCCTGAAAGAACAGCAAGGGGTGCATGGACCAAGCCCCTTCCCTTTCCCCTGCCACCAGGTCCTCTTATATGGTGCTGGAGGTCAAACAAAGGGAAGCCCACTCAGACCTGCAGAGACCTCAGCGAAACAACTGCCCCCCACCCCCCACAATTCAGCAGACATCTCACAAGGACACTCACACATACCCGAGAGAGAAACCTCACACACATACTTCCTTGGAGACTTCCAGAGAGACTCAGAGGCCTCGCACAGAGACTTCATATGAAGTTCTCAGCATCCTTTATGGAGACTTCTCAGAGACCCCACAGGGACCTCACACAAAGCCCTCCCACATAGCTCACTGCCAGCACGGGAGAATTAGCAGCCGCTGTCCACCCCTGAGCTCCTGGAAACTTTCACACATTGTCTGCAGTGCCCCCCATGCTTGTGCATCTTTGTCCTCATAGCCTTGCTTGGGAACAACAGAATCACAAACTGCACGTAGTTGTGTGCAAATTTTTTCCACTGAAACGTTTTCACTAGCCTGAACTCTGAAGTGTAGTTTACAATTGAAATACAAGTAAAACTGCCAACACCAAATGAGAGTGTGATTTTAGATGGTGTGCAGTCAAATGTCGTACGCCACACTTTTACTTTTGCTTCGGACAAATTCTCTAATTGGTGGGGAAGTGACTGACTACTTTGGAAGCAACAGAACAGTCCATCAAATGGGCTTCAGGACTCAAATATATAAATAGACATCTGATCTGAACTCAAACTCATTCCCCAAGGGGCTCATGAACCTAATTTTTTTGGAAGAGTGAAGGAACCCACATGAAAATAACAAAATTTACATCACATTGTGTCTGTCTGGCTTAATTTCTCAATGAAACAGCTGTCATATCTGAAGATATTCAGGGCAACATTCCTTTTATAGCTCTGTCGACATAATTAATATGATTTTTCTGTGAAATGTAATATTTCTAAGTTATGCAAAGTCCTAATGTTTATCTACCACAACAAACTGATAATATTTCGAAGGATGAAGAAATAGATCAAGAAATAATAAATAATGAAATACACATTTTCAGGTAGTACCATTTACAATAGCCAAGCGTAAATGAAAATATCTATATCTATACTTGAATTAAAAAACAACAGATTTATATGAGGAAAACTACAGAAATTACAAGAAATCAAGAGTGACCTCAGCAAATGGGATAATATCCCATGCTCCTTGACCAGACGACTCAATGTAGTACAGTTATCAGTTCTACTCAAGGCACTAGACAAGTTTAATTCACTCCTGATAAAATTACCCTCATCTTTCTTCAAAGAATTGCAAAACCACTGATTACTAACTTCATATGGTAAGGGCATAGGTCAGGGGTTGAACCTACAAACTTCTCCTTGGTAGAAAGATAAAACTGTTCTCATAAAAGACTTGTAGGCTGGTTTTGAGTTGGAATTTTGGGGTCATTTAGGATTTTTTTGTGGCATGTGATTTTTAGGGCTTTAAGGTCATTTGGGGTCATTTAATTTTTTTTGCGCATTAGGGTGGTTTGGGCTTTAAGGGTGTTTTATAAGGTTTAAGGGAGTTTTTAAGGGATTTAGGGGTGATTTTTTGGAGTGTATAAGTATTTTTTAGCAGGTAGGGGTGTTTTTAGTGATCTTACAGGGTTTCTTAGAGATTTTAGGGTATTTTAAAATATTTTATGTGTTTTTCCCCAGCATTTTATGTTTTGTTGGGGCTTTCATGTTGTCTTCAGGGCATTTATGTGGTTTTGGAAGTTCATGGTTTGGGAATCTTCTAGGGATATGGTTTGGAAGTTCCACATGTTTTGGGAGGCATTTAGTGTGTTATTTGTGGCTTCAGAGTGTTATTTGAATTTTAGGGAATATTATGGCTTTTCAGACATTTTAAGGCTTTTAGGGTGATTTTAGTGTTTAAGGGTGTTTATTAGGCTTATATGTGTTTTTATGGCTTTTAGTGTTTTGTTAAAATTTTAGGGTGCTTCTTAAGGCCTTAGAGTGTTTGGGGGGATTAGGTTTTGGTTTTCAGGGCTTTAGGGTTTTGTTGGATTATTTTTTGCTTTCATGGTGAATTCATGTCTATTAGGCTGTTGGACTTTTACAGGGTTTTATAATGCTTCGGGTTGCTTTGTAGGGATTTTCTTGGGGTTTTAAATGACTTTTAGCGTGTTTTTAGGGCTTCACGTGTTCTTTATTTTGCGTTTTAAGGCATTTGCATAATATTAGGGCATTTATTATGTTTTCGGGACGTAAGGAGTTTTTTTTAAGACTTATGGCGCATTAGGGTGTTTTAGAAAGCCTTTTACCATGTATTTAATGGTCTTAAGATGTTTTAAAGAGTCTTTAGGTGTGGTCTTAGTATTTTAGAAATATTTTAGACGTTTTAGGGTTTTTAAGGCATTTATAGTGTTTTTAAGACTTTTAAGGTGTTTTTAGAACACGCCTGACAGGTACACACTATTTCAATCAGGCTCTGGTTAGTGCCTCTCAATCAATTGGTGACATGGGAGTCTGGATAATGGATTACCTTTACTCTGCAGATGAGAAAACTCACTCAAAAAGACACAGGTGTTGACCCACAGGCACACAACTGGTTAACAACAAAGACATATTCACAACCAGTGTTGGGAGCCAGAGCCCTAAGCCCCACATACCTGTCCCCAGCCGAACAGTCAATCTATCCTGAACCATCAAATGATCTGAGCAGATCCTCCCACCCAACTCACCTTCCCATGCCAAATATTTTATTTCAGAAGGTGGCAGTGAATCTGCAGCTCTGAGAGAGGGACATATCTGATCGGAGCACATGGAGCAGATGAAGGGGGAGGAGGGGAATGTGGAGCACATCCTGGCACACCAGGACTTGAGGATGATGTTCCCACTCAGAGAATCCAGTCCACATAGAAGACCACATGGCCAGCCCCACGATGAGACAAGACACCCCTCAAAGACCCATAGCCTTAGAGGGGACAACACTGAAGACACAGTGTGGGAAATGCGCCCGAACTAATCCTGCCACACCGAGGCATAACACTAAAGGGGTACAGCAGAAGAGCAAGAAAACGAAGCATCAAGGTCCCCAGGGAATGCCAAAGGATGACTTTGGGGCCAGTACTTGGTACACCAACAGACTGGACTGGAAAACACTCTTAAAGGCCAACAAACCGACCTTGAACTAACGATGAGCCACTTCTTTCTTGTTGAGTTGTTTTCATTCATTGTCATTGGATTTTGGTTGTTTTGTTGCTTTTAGTGCTTGGTTTTGCTCTGTCTTGTTTTGTGTATGTTATTACATCTACAGGTCTGTCTAAATAAGATAGGCTGGATGAACAATCTGGAGGAGAGAAAACAGGACCAACACTTCTGGGGAGACATGGGAGAGAGGGAGGTGTGGGGAAAGGTAGTGGTGTTAAGAAACCCAGAGAAAAGGGAAGAACAGGTGATGCAAATCGGTGGTGAGGGGGATGTAGGAGGCCTGGTAGGGAGTGATCAAGGGAAATGGAACCAATGGAACCAAGAGGAATTACTGAATTACTGAAGCACAAATGAAAAGTGAGCATGGCAGTGGGCGCAAGAGGCAAATCAAAAGGAATAGAAAAGCAAGCTAGGAAGCAAGGGTCAATTATAGAGGTTTAAAAAAAGGCAAGTACATATTTAAATATATGAGCATGGGGAAATAGATCTATGTCCCTATATTTATAGGTTTTGTATTAAGGTAGCAGATGGACATTGGGCCACTGCTCAAGGACTCCCTCGTTGCAAAAATACTGTTCTATTAAATTGGCATTCTATGATGCTCACCTTCCCTACACGATCACTGAACACAAAGCAGGTACATAAGCAAATGTGGTGAAGAAAGCTAATGGTGCCCAGCTATCAAATATATAGCATGTGAGGTCTTAAAGGCTTAAAGGAAAACAAGCGCCCATCTAGCTCAGAAGAAACAAAGCCCACATGGAAGAAGCACACCAGCTTGTGTGATCATGAGGTTTTGAAAAGATTTGGTAGCAGGCATCATCAGAACAAAAAAAATCTTATCATTGCGAATGAGCGGGGAGTGCTGGGTACAGACACAAAGCCCATTTACAGTCCTCTGGACATCCCTAACAGAAGGGTGTCAGGGAGGAGATAAACCAAGACAGGTACCAGATAATAACGATGAAACACAACTTTCCCCTAGTTCCTACATGTTTCCTCTCTCCCACTATCATGATCCTAATTCTAATTTACAAATCAGGCTAGACTAGAGAATGTACACTTGGACAGATAGGAACAGGAAACATGGGGAATCCAGGGTGGATGAGCCCTTGAGGACCAGTGTTATGAGTGCAGACTCGGGAAGGGTGGAGGGAGGGTAGGTTGGAAAACGGAAACCGTATACAGGGATCTACATTTAACCTCAACAGAAAAGTGGGTGAAGGAACACCAGACAGTGCAAGATATGAGAAAATAATTAGTAAATTATCAAGGGTAGCTCGAATGGAGGGGGAAAAATGAGGAGCTGAGGCCAGGGGCTTGGGTGGGGTGGAGAGTGGATATTTTGAGAATAATGAGGGCAATGAATGTACAAATGTGCTTTACACAACCGATGTATATATGCATTGTGGTTAGTGTTGCATGAACAATTTAAAAAAAGGTCTGGACAGAGGGCACATGCAAGGATGATCTCAGGCTGGATTAGATCAGCAAAATCACCTACTGGAGTTGCCTCACCCTGTGTCTATTCCTGAGTCAGGCATGAAGCTTAGGGCCCATAGTCCCAGGAGCTGGACAGGGAGGGAGGCGGGGTTCTGAGGTCATTCCATAGGGGCAATGGCCCTCCTGTCCTGCCCGGCCCACCCTCCTTTGTAATCCTGCTGGCTGGAGCACGGCTTTCATGGAGTCCACACCATGGGAGCTCTACTACTCATGGGGGATTGGCAGGAAGCCTCTGCTTATGCGCACACACCACCACCTAGCTGGAGGATCTCTGTGAACAAAGCCTGAGGCAGACAACAAGCCCACTAATTGATGCTGTAAGAGATACAATCAGCATCCAGAAACCTGCAACTGGGAGTAAGAGGCAGCATACTTGGCCCCAGCCACTCCCACTGCCATCTTCAAGGAGTGACATTCTAAAGCAGAGGGTTTTCAAAAGGCACTGCCAGGACTGTGGAATGAGCAGCTCATTTGTGGACATGGATACTGTGTGATCCAGAAGTATTACCTCTTCCTTTCCATTCAGGTGAGACAAAAAAAAGTTCCAAATAGAAAGCCATGCATCTAAACAGTATCCAATAGCCACTCATGTGCAGTGCTGCTGCCTCCAAAGAGCTTTCCTAGGTTTTTCTCTCTGTGGACAGATATACCTTGGTCCTTGGCTCTGCATGAGAAAGAATTCACGCCAAAGCCAGGTTTGTGATCCAATTGTGTTTTAGGAGAGATAGGGAGGTATGGTAGGCAACCCTGGCGGACCCCAGTGGCTGAATTGAATTTACTTGGCCTAGGTGGGTCAATGTGGGTGCAGCACCCACCCAGGTGTACCTGGCCTTCCTGACTGGAAACCTGGACCTCTGAGCACGCTCGGTGTGCCACTCTTTCCTGGGTGGCTAGCTTGGCCCTCTGAGCATGTATCATGGACAACCTAGTCCCTATGCTAGCTACCTAAAATTTACACCCTGAAGAGATATGGACCCAAATCTTTGGGGTACAAGGCGACGACATCTTTAGGTACTTCCTGCTGGCAAAAGGGTGAAGTGCGGCTTTGGGTCCATACCCTTTCTACTCTGCTGGGAGGGGTTGTCCATTCAGGTCTAGGATGGATAAGGTTGAGGTGGTCCAGGAGATGGTGGTCCTAGAGGTGGCACACTTGGTTCAGAGGGCTTGGTAACTTGAGAACTTCTGGAAAAACAAACAAACGGACAAAAGGGTGAACAGTTTAACTGAGACAAGGCTAGGCTTGTGAGGTGGCAGTGCCCTTGAAATTAGGTGAGTGTCACAGGAAACAAAAAAAATCTTAGGATTATCAGGCATGTGTGTTTGTTCGTTCTAAGTATAGGCACGGGAGTAAAAGCATCCACAATTTCCCCTATGAGGGTACAGGGTTTGGGAACTACTGGGTGCACTGAGATCACTGTTTCATTTATGATCCTAATGTTTGGACCCACTGATAAGAACCATGCTTCTATTTAATCCTATTATCCCTCAATTATTAACTTTGGTCAAACAAATTTTGTTTTCATTAATTACTTTCATAGTTATCTATCTATCTATCTATACACACACATTTAATTGAATGGAATGAAAAGGTCATGCGTTATAGCGTTAAATTGTAATATTGGAATACTACAGCGGGAGTCAACAGGGATCAAAAGAAAGTAAGTGTCTGAGTCATTTTTAATTTTCTTGGCTTCAAATTGAATAAAAGACTTGTAAATTACCCAGAGACCAAATTCCCATGGTGCCTCCTACAACGGGTAGAATGTTCAGGGATGTTTCAGGGCTGGGAGATTAGTAACCCCTAAGTCCAGGATCCCTTAGGGCAGGGGTCCTCAAACTGTTTACACAGGGGCCCAGTTCACTGTCCCTCAGACCGTTGGAGCACCAGACTATAGTTAAAAAAAACCAAACTATGAACAAATTCCTATGCACATTGCGCGAATCGGCTACTAAGTAGGACATGCAGAGGCAGCAAAAACACCCTGAGGGTGGGATAAATGTCGTCAGGCCACATGTGCCCCACGGGCCACAGTTTGAGGATTGCCTGCCTTAGGGGTTCCTGGGTGCACTGGGGATGAAGGTCTCTACTGCTCCTCAAAAGGAGAAATGCTGTAACTTCTGGCATTTCGGCCCACTTTCCAATCACTTTACAAAACTGTTCCAGGTGAATCAGGGTTAGAAGGGAAAGTGTACCATTCTCTGGCCACCATTCTCCTTTCTCAAATAAAGTTGCATAGTGTATCTGCTTTTGTTTGTCTAGCCTCTGTGTCAACTCTATCCCAATTGGACAGGATTCATGCAAGGGGGCAATTCCTGAGTATGAAGCTGCTAAGTCCCATCTAGAAAGCACAAAAGAAGGCTATGTAGAGCTTGCTGCCTCAAGGTCAATAAACCCCACTTGAGAGCGAGCCCTTTGTTGCCCTGAATCTGTTACCTCAGGAAGATGCCCCAGCAAGAAGGGATCAAAGACAACTCACTGAGGTAGACTTTAAGTCCAACCATTATTCTAGACAAGCTAGGAGAACCACTGCTTGGGATGGCCCCATGGCCCTCCAAGATGCCTGCTGGCGGGAGCAGACTCTCAAATCTCTGAAGGGAAGGGGCATCTGGAAGCTCAGGGAACCTTAAGGGAATTGGAATTTCTGTCTGGAACATCGTGGCAGTGGAACTGTGTATTAAGAGCTTTCCCCAAAAGTGCCTTAAGCAGCAACACTGAAAGCCTAAAGGTAACAGTTACACAGGAAGGGTTCCATATGCCATTGGCCTAAGCCTGGGCCACGGAAAACCAGCCTGTAACAAGGAACAAACCTACACTGGTAGAACACTAACACTATAACGCCTCAAGTTTTAAATTCAGGAAATAATTTTAAACATTTTTATTCTTTACTTTCATAGTTATCAATATGTATATATGGCATTCAAATATATAAAACGTGCAATGTTTTTGAAATGTAACCAAATTGTCACATTGATAATTTATAAGTTTGGTACCAGATAAGTTTCAATTAAATGTTATAAAAATGTTGTGCTGGGCATTATAGGGCTAAAGCAGCTTGTTTGAAAAGCCAGGAGGAAGGGAATGGAGGGGAAAAGGGAAATATTTGGCTCCCAGGACAAGGCAGGGCTAACTCCCAGGTCTATTCAACCAGCTCCCTAGGCAGTGCCCTTCCACATGTTTGGGCTGGTGGGCACCATCTTGGCCAGGGTCACAGGCCCCGTTTCCCCATGGCCACAATGGCGGCTATATAGGATCTCTGGGAAAAGCTTAAACAGCCTTGACAAGAGTGAAGCCATTATGAGCTGACAGAAGGCACCATGTAAAGTAAATAAAGTAGCTATGAACTGTAAATGAACTAGCTGATATAGGGCAGGTAGGCTGTGCAGATGTGCCCAAGGGAATGTCCCAAAGGTTATGGATGCCCAGAAGATTCGCGAGAGCGACCAGAGCAGTCTTTGTTCAACTAAGAATGACTAACTGCAACACCCTGCTTCTCTACTCTGCCTGCTTGCACACCTGCACATTGCAAAAGTATAAAAACCTTTGGACAATTAGACTGGGGCTGCTCAGGAAAAAAAACTTTTTCTGTTGAACTTGCCAGCGGTCGGAGTAGTTTTCTTTCTGGGAATGGAGAGTGGCTACAACATTTCGAGGTGCACCGAGATCCAATTGCCACTGTCTGGGCTTGCTTAGAAAGGAAACCTCCTTAACAGGAGTGCTCTCCCCAGAACTGCGGATTTCTGATTTCTCTAGGCCAGGGGTCCTTAAACTCTTTAAACAGGGACCAGTTCACTGTCCCTCTGATCAGTTGGAGGGCCAAACTATCGTTTCAATAAAACTATGAACAAATTCCTATGCTTCCTGCACATACCTTATTTTGAAGTTTAAAAAAAACACACAAACAAACGGGGCACAAACACTCGGCGGACAGGATCAAGGTCCTCGGCTATCCGCATGTGGCTCACAGGCTATTGTTTGAGGACCCCTGCTCTAGGCGCTCACAAAGAGAATGTAGTTTCAGCCCTAAAGCCTGGAGACTCCGCAATTTGTTTAAAGGTGATTGGACAGAAGGAGTTCCTGATTTGCCCATGCAAGACTGGTTTTCCCTTCCCCTATTTCTCAGAGTTCATAGTTATGTTTATGGGGAACCAGGACATCCCTATCTGATCCCTAACATTGATGCGTGGAATGACATTGCCACTAATAAGCCAGCATAAACAAAAGACTTACTTCCTCCTGCAACAGAAAGGGTTCTTGTTTCAAGATTTCAGGAAACATGGCAGGACCAGAAAAAAAATAGACCCAAGGTCCTAAAACCACTAAGGTGGAGGCTGCCCTTCCCCAACCCCTCCCCATACCCCTCTGTCTCGGCTTTATTCCTTTTTGCAGGAGGACTCTGGGAGTGGGAGAACTAGCTTACGACCCTTCATTATCACTGCCACCCTGTCAGGTGCATGGGGCTGGAGAGAGAGAAATACTCATAACTCCTTTCTGAGTCCACACCCCAACATACACTAGGGCTGGTATGGGATCTCGACCGCCCCACCCCCCAAGAAGGATGATTCGGCAGCAGCCATTCTACACTCAAGGCAAGCAGCCCCAACACCTGGGGAAGATCCCTGAGTCCCTTTTTGGGTATATATCCCCTTGTATTCCAGTGATTTGTATAATTGGAATCAACAAAATCCCTTTTTCTGACAAAGCAGGTCTGATTCCTTGATAGAAAGGGTTTTCCATATGCATTAGCCCACCTCCAGAAATTTCCAGCAACTTCTCCAGGTGCTGCTCACAACACAGGTACAGTAGCCCTGCCAGAGAGAGGCCCAGTAAGCAGTCAATGGACATGATGGTCAGACAGCAGGCACTCCCCATGTGAGGGAAACTCTTTTTGCCACTGCATGAAAAATGTGAGATCCAAACGCCTAGCAAGGCACAGAAGGCCTAACCAGGTATCACCAGTTTCTCTTGCAGGCCCTCAGTGGAACAGCTAGAAAACCTATGAATTTATCTAAGGTCAGTGAGAATTTTCAGACTCTTACAAGAGAATGTCTGCGTGCTTTTTTAGAGTGACTGATGGAAGCCTACGGGCTTTATATCCCTAACGGCCTGGAGGCCCTGAGAACAGGAGGGCAATAAGTATTGCCTTTATTACTCAGTCTGCCTCAGACATGAAAAAGAAGTGGGAAGGGTTTGACGGGAAAAATCTTAGTGATTTGGTACAAGTGGCTCAGCGGGTGTGTAACAACAGAGATGATCCTACCACGACAGAGACAAAGAAACTAGTTAAAATACTAGGAATTGCCATGAGAGACCCCAGAGACTCAGGAAAAGGAGAGCATGGCCCACTTACGGAGAGACTGACCTGTGGGCACCGCCAAGTCATGGGGCAGGATCAATGTGCCTACTGCAGGAAAGAAGGACATTGGAAAAATCAGTGCCTTGAATACCCCAGGAGAAGCAGACAACCCTCCAATAGAGAGGACGGGCCTCATCCACACCTAGAAAATCCCAAGCAAGAGACAATAATGCTTGAAGAAGCTGAATGAAGGTGTCAGTGCTCTGTTTCACTTGGTCCCCAGGATCCCAGGCTAACTGTCCAAGTAGGAGGCCAGTCAGTCAATTTCTTAGTGGACACAGGGATTACCTTCTCAGGTTCAGAAAAGAGTACAGGCAAATTGTCAAAAGGAAAGATTTGAATTACTGTCAGCATATGATTGCTTCCAAAAATAACTCACACCAGAAGATTTGCATGGAGGTTAAGTGGGTTTCTCAAGATATCATGATAAAAAATATCTGTCTGCCCTTTGTCCCAGTTAGCCACATGATTTTTATGGCACTGGCCCCTGGCTTGGCTGTTGAGCCATGGAAACTGTTTTTGCAGGACGTGAGGCGGTGGCCTGTGGCCATCAGTGGAAGGACAAAATCTCCACAGTGGTCTTCCTGTTTCAATATGGAGCCACCTATATCACCTCTCGGACATTATTGTTGTCCTGGGCTCAGAATCGCCACCCCAGGTCTAGAAGGCACCTAACAGATTCACACTATTTGAATCAGGCTCTGGTTAGCCCCTATCGATCACTTGGTGACATGGGAGTCTGGACAATGGAGTACCTTTACTTTTCGGATCAGAAAACTAACTCAAAAAAACACAGGTGTTGACCCAGAGGCACACAACTGGTTAAAAACAAAGCCAAACTTACAACCATTTTCTGGAGTCAGAGTTCTGAGCCCCTCGTGGCTGTGCCCAGCCGAGCAGTCCCTCTCTCCTGGACCCACCAAAGATCTGAACAGATATTCCACACAACCCCTCCCAAAGATTTTATTTCAGAGGATAGCATTGAATTTGCATCTCCTGGACAGAGACATTATCTGATCAGAGTACACAGAGATGAAGGGGAGAAGGGGAGAGTGGAGCACATCCTGTCCCACCAGACCTTGAGGATGATGTTCCCACTCAGAGAAGTCAGTTCACATAGAAGACCACATGGCCAGCCCCACGATGAGACACAACATCCCTCAAAGACCCATAGCCCTAGAGGGGACAACACTGGAGACACAGTGTGGGAATTACCCCCAAACTGATCTCGCTACACCGAGGCATAACACTAAGGGGGTACAGCAGAAGATCAAGTAAAAGGAGCAGCAAGATCCCAAGGAAATGCTAAAGGTGGACTTTAGGGTCAGGGTTTGGTGCCCCAAAAGACTGAACTAGAAAACACTTCTAAAGGCCAACACATAGTCCTTAAACTATCTATGAGCTTTTCTATCTTGTTGACCTTTGTTTTCTTTTATTGTCATTGGATTTTTGTTGTTTTGTTTATTTTGCTGCTTGGTTTTGTTCTTTCTTGTTTTTGTGCATGTTATTGCCTCTACAGGTCTGTCTAAATAAGATAGGCTGAACGAACAATCTGGAGGAGAAAAAAAAACGGGACTAGCACATCCTGGAGGACATGCGAGAGAGGGAGGTGGGAAGAAAGGTAGTGGTGTTAAGAATTCCAGAGACAAGGGAACAAAAAGTGATGGAAATCGGTGTTGAGGGGGATGTAGGAGGACTGGTAGGGCGTGATCAAGGGTAATGTAACCAAGAGGAATTACTGAAACTCAAAGGAAGACTGAGCATGACAGTGGGCACAAGAGGAAAATCAAAGGGTATAGAAGAGTGAGCTGGGAAGCAAGGGCCAGTTATAGATGTCTAAATAAAGGCATGTACATATATTTACAAAGGGGCATGGGGAAATAGATCTATGTCCATATGTTTATAGATTTAGTATTAAGGTAGCAGATGGACATAGGGCCTCCGCTCAAGGACTCGTTCATTGCAAGAACATTGTTCTATTAAATTGGCATTAAACGATGCTCACCTTCCCTACACGATCACTGACCACAAAGCGGCTGCAAAAGCAAATGTGATGAAGAAAGCCGATGGTGTCCAGCTACCAAAAGATATAGCGTGTGGGGTCTTAAAGGCTTGAAGGTAAAGAAGCAACCATCTAGCTCAGAAGCAACAGAGCCCACATGGAGGAAGCATACCAGCCTGTGTAATCACAAAGTTTCAAAGGGATAAGGCAACAGGCATCATGAGAACAAAAAAATCTTATCATGGAGAATGAGAGGGGACGGCCGGGTATAGACCCAAAACCTATTTGCAGTGCACTGGACATCCCCTTACAGAAGGATCTCAGAGAGGAGATAAAAGAATACAAGGTATGAGACAACAAAGAAAAACAAAACTTTCCTCAAGTTATTTTTTTTTTGTTTTTTTGCGCACCCCGCGGGCGCCCGGGGCCGCCCCCTCCCCGGTCCCGCGGCGGCGGCGGCGGCGGCGGCTCGGGGCCGGGGGGGGGGGGGCGCCAGGGGAGGGGGCAGACACCAGGTGCAGCGGTGGCAGCGGCGGCTCCCGGCGCCATCTTGGGCTGATCGATGAATTGAACAAAGAGGATCAATTTCCGATCAAGCGAGTTATCAATGGGGGCCGGGGAGTGAGAGGGACTTGTCCCCGAGTCGGCCCCGCTTTCCCCGGTACCCCCCTCCTCCCCTCTGCCGCGGCCCCCGGCGGCGGGGCAGCCCAGCGTCCCCGGGGAGGCCGCGACCGCCCGCAGCCCCCACCCCCGAGCGAGAGGCCGAGAGAGGAGAAGCCTGACCTGCAGCTGCTGTAAATCAAAGCTCTTCCAATATTGAAACATCGATCCCACATTGGCCGCCATCTTGAGACATATTGAGACGGAGTGAGAGGCTGATAGAGAGGGGGCTGGAGTTCAGGAGCCGCCAGGAGGCAGCAGGCGGGCGGCGCCAAAACCCGGCCTGGAGCCGGCCGCCGCCGCCGCCACAGAGGAGCGCGGACTCCTCCTCACGGCGCCACCGCCGCCAGGGCGAGCCGAGCCGGAGCCGGAGTCAGAGGCCGAGGGCACGGCGGCCGCTGGCCCGGCCTCGCGCGCGGCCGCCCGGCCCCCGCCCCCCGCCAGCGGCCGAAGGAGCGACCCGCCCGCGACCCCCGCCCCTCCCAACCCCCAGCCCGGCCGGCGGCCGCCCGGCTCGGCGCGGCTTGGCCCCGAGGGGGCGCTGGAGGGCGGCGAGAGGGCAGCCCCGCGGCCCGCCGAGGCCCAGGCCCAGCTCACCTGGCGCGGGGGGGGGCACGGAGGGAGGGGGCCCTGGCGGCGGCGGAGCGCAGCCCCCCCGCCCGCCTCTACGCCCGGGCGCTGGGTGCCGGGGACGCGCCTGGGGTCGTCGGTCGTCCTGCTGGGCGCCCGCCCGCCCGCGGAGCCGCCGCGACCACCTGCCTGAGCCCAGACCCCCGCACGGCGCAGGCCTCAGCGCACCCGCGCGTGTGCCCGAAGCCTTGACCGTGGGCGGCCCCGCCAGCCGGGGCCTCAAGGACCCAGCACCCCAGAGCGCCCTTGCTGGGGGAGGGCAGGGGCGTGGGGAGGCATCAGCCCCTGACCCTCTTGAACTTGCACCCGCCAGCGTCCCACGCCGGGGCCCCAGAATCCCTGCTCAACACCACCCGGTGACCCAGGGCCCCCGAGCTGTCGCCGCCGACTTTTCACGACTGGAAAAGTCTCGACGCGCAGTCCTTGCGGCCCCCGAGGCGCTTCTGGGGAACAGCCCCGGAAACTTCCAGGGCTTCGGACCCCCTGGTTGGGTATTCGTTTGGAGGCAGACATTTGGGAAACCGAATTCAAAAACAGAAAGCAAGGCGAAAACGGCGACATGGGGACCGAATCCGAATAGCACGATCCCTCTTGATTGGCTTCCTCACGGACACCTGGCAAAAGCATGTTTGGGGATGGTCCTAAGTGTTGACATGCACATGTGGCTCAGCGCTTCCAGTGGGACACCGCGCCGCGCTGGCTCGCACTGCAAGTAAAGTGCAGTTAGATCAAACCAATCCCCATCTCCAGGACTCGGGGTACATAAACCCTGTAGGGACTCCAAACTAAAATGCATATACGTGGGAGAGCATTCCTTTTCCCACTGGGCTGGGTGTGTGCCACTGATCAGGCGAGCGGGGTCGGCCTGCGTGAATGGATGGAGGAACCAGAAATGAGACGACGCAACATTCGAGGAGCCGCGCGTCCCCACGGTCTCGCGCTGCTGACCAAGGGGGGTCTCTCGTTTTATCCAGCCGCAGGTCCTGCGACACCCCCGCTCGCAGCCCGTCGGGGGGCCCCGCGGACAGGAAGACGGTGGGGTGCGCGAGGGCCTCGAGGGGCGCGTCCCGAGTCCCCGCCTGCAAGGCCGCCCGTGCACCCTGCGGGGCGCTCCCAGCCTCCGCCTGCGCTGGGCGGCCCGTTGCACGCGACGCCCGGGCCCGCCCACCCAGCGGGCGGGTGGCCGCCTCCTCAAGTTCTTAATGCTTCCCCACTAACCTGAACCCAGTTCTAATCTGGCCAAACTAGAGAAGGTATTGTAGTACCGATAGGAATTTCAAACACGGGGAATCCAGGGTGGATGGGCCTGTGAGGACCAGTGTTATGAGTGGAGATACTGGGAGGGTGGAGGAAGGGCAGGATGGAAAGTGGGAACCGATTACAAGGATCTTCATTGACCTCAAAAGAAAGGTGGGTGAAGATATGACAAAAGAATTAGTACATTTCCACGGATTGATGAGGGATGGGTGGCGGGCATTGAGGGGGGAAAAAATGAGGAGCTGAGGCCAGGGGCTTGGGTGAAGAGTGGAGATTTTGAGAATAATGAGGGCAATTAATGGTCAGATGTGCTTCAAACAGCTGATGTATATATGGATTGTGGTTAGTGTTGTAAGAGCCCCTAATAAAATGATCATAAAAGAAACAAAAATAATCTGGGCAGAGGGCTCATGCAAGGATGATCTCAGGCTGGATTAGACCAGTCAAAACAGCTACTGGAGTCGCCTCACCCTGTGTCAATTCCTGAGTCAGGCATGAAGCTTAGGGCCCACAGCCCCAGCAGCTGGCCAGTGAAGGACCTGGGTCTCTGAGGCCATTCCACAGGGGGAATGGTCGTCTCTCCTGCAGGGCCCACCCTCCTTTGTAAGCGTGCTGTCTGGGGCACGGCTTTCATGGAGTCCACAACATGGGAGCTCTACTACTCATGGGAGATTGGCAGGAAGCCTCTGCTCATGCGCACACACCACCAACAAGCTGGAGGATCTCCGTGAACAAAGCCTGAGGCAGACAGCAAGCCCACTAACTGATGCTGTAAGAGATACATTCAGCATCCAGAAACCTGCAACAGGGAGTAAGAGGCAGCATACGTTGCTCCCAGCCCCTCCCATTCTAATCTACAAGGAGTGACATTGCAAAGCAGAGGGTTTTCATAAAGCACTGCCAGGACTGTGGAATGAGCAGCCTCATTTGTGGACATGGATACTCTGTGATCCAGACGTACTACCTCCTCCCTTCCAGTCACCTGAGACAAAAACCCTTGCAAGCAGAGAGCCATGCATCTGAACAGTATCCACCAGCCACTCTTGTGCAGCCCTGCTGCCTCCAAAAAGCCTTCCTGAGTGAGAGAGAAATCACGCAGAAGCCTGGTCTGTCACTCAAGTGATTTTTTGAGCGTTAGGGAGGCGTGGTGGGCAAATCTGGCCATCCCCAGTGGCTGATTTGAATTTACATGGCCTAGGTTGGTCAATCCATGTACAGGAACCACTCAGGTGTTCCTCCCTTTCATTGCTAGAAACCTGGACCTCTGAGCATGCACCAGGTGCCTCTCCTAACTGGGCTCTTATCTTGGCCCTATGGGCATGCATAACGGATGCCCCAGTCCCTAGGATAGCTACCTAACATTTGCCCCCCTGAAGAGATATGGACCCAAATCTTTGGGGTACTGGGCGACGACATCTCTAGCTTCTCCCTGCTGGCAAAAGGGGTGAAGTAGGGCTTTGGGTCCATACCCTTCCTACACTGCTGGGAGGGGTTGTCCATTGAGGTCAACTTTATCCAGGATGGATAAGGTTGAGGTGGTCCAGGAGGTGGTAGTAGTGGACCTGGCACACTTGGTTCAGAAGTTTTAGTCACCCAATAACTTCTGGGAAAAACAAACGGTCTAAAAGGTGAACAGTTTGACTACGACAAGATTAAGCTTGTGAGGTGGCAGTGGCCTTGAAATTAGGTGAGTGTCACAGGAAACAAAAAAATCTTAGGATTACCAGACATGTGTGTTTGTTCATTGGAAATACAAGAAGAGGGATAAACGCATTCACACTTTCCCCTAGGAGTGCACAAGTTTGAGCACTACTAGGTGCAGTGGGATCACTGATTCATTTATGATGCTAAGGTCTTGGACCCGCTGATAAGACCCATCCTTCCATCCTTCTTTTTAAACCTATTCTGCTTCAATTATAATTTTGGGAAAAATTATTTTTTTTGCTGTGGACTTTCATAGTTATATATATATATATATATATATATATATATATATATATATATATATATATATATATTTATATATTTAAAAATGCTATTAAAACATCATATTCCGCGTTATAGCGTTAAATGGAAATAATGGGCTAGTACAGGAGGAGTCAATAGTGACCAAAATAGAGTAACTACCTAAGTTATTTTGAATTTTCTTGGGTTCAATTGGAGTAAAGGCTTGTAAATTACCCGGGGTCCAAATTCCCATGGTGCCTCCCACAACGGGTAGAATGTTCAGGGATGTTTCAGGGCTGGGAGATTAGTAACCCCTAAGTCCAGGATACCTTAAGGCAGGGGTCCTGAAACTGTTTACCAAGGGGGGCAGTTCACTGTCCCTCAGGCCATTGGAGGGACAGACTATAGTTTAAAAAAAAACAAAAATTACGAACAAATTCATGTGCACACTGCACATCTTGATTTGAAGTTCAAAAAAAAATAAATGGGGCACATACACCCGGCAGAAAGGATCAACGTCCTCGGCTGTCTGCATGTGGCCCACAGGTTGTAGTTTGAGGACCCATGCTCTAGGTGTTCACCAAGAGGATGTGGTTTCAACCCAAAAGCTTGGAGACTCTACAATTTGTTTAAAAGTGATGGGGCAGAAGGAGTCCCTGATTGACCCACGCAAGACTAGTTTTCCCATCCCCTATTACTAAGAGTTCATAGTTATGGTTAAAGGGAACCAGGATATCCCGATCTGATCCCGTTACTTCAAGTGTGGGCTGACATTGCCACTAAGAAGCCTGCAAATACAAAAGACTTACTCCCTCCTGCAAAGAAAGGGCCCTTGTTTCCAAGGTTTCAGGAAACATGGAAGGACCGGAAAAACAAACGGTCCAAGTTCCCAAAACCACATAGGTGGAGGCCATCCCTCCCCATCACCCTCCCCCGCCCCTCCCCTCCCCCACCCCTCCCCTCCCTCACCCCTCCCTTCCCTCACCTCTCCCCTCCCCTACCGCTCTCCCCTCCCCTCCCCCTCCCCCCTCCCCTCCCCTCCCCTCCCCTCCCCTCCCCATCACTCTCCCCTAATCGGCTTTATCCCATTTTGCAGGAGAACTCCGGGAGTGGGAGAGCTGGCTTCAAACCCTTTCTTTCAACCCCCGCCCCATAAGGTTTCTAGGGTCCAGAAATAGAAAACTTCTAACAGGCCCTTATTGAGTCACTCCCTCCCCCACCGGCCCCCCAAATACACCCCCACCCCTAACAAGCAGCCCCCCACACACACTAGTACTGGTATGACTTCCATACTCATCAGCCCACCTGGAATGCTTGCCAACAACTTCTCCAGGTGCTGTTCACAACGGAGGAGGGTAGCCCTTCCAGACAGAGGCCCAGTAAGCAGTCAGTGAACCTGATGGTCAGCGAGCGGGCACTCCCCACTTGAGAGAAACTCTTTTGGCCACTACACCAACAATGTGGGATCTCAATTCCTAGCAAGGCCCAGAGGGCTTTACCAGGTATCACCCGTTGCTCTTACATGACCCTCTGCGGAAGAGCTAGGAAACCTATGAATTTATCTAAGGTCAGTGAGAATTTTCAGGCTCTTATAAGAGAATATCCGCCTGCCTTTCTAGAGTGGCTGATGGAAGCCTATGGGCTTTATACCCTTCATGGCCCGGAGGCCCCGAGAACAGGAGGGCAATAAGTATTGCCTTTATGACTCAGTCAGTCTGCCTCAGACATGAAAAAGTAGTTGGAATGGTTTGAAGGGAAAAATCTTAGTGATTTGGTACAAGTGGCTCATTGAATATATACCAACAGAGATGACCCTAGCACGACAGAGACAAAGAAGCTAACTAAAATTATCGTAATTGCCATGAGAGACCCCAGAGACTCAGGAAAAGGAGAGCATGGCCCACTCACGGAGAGACTAACCTGTGGGCACCGCGAAGCCATGGGGAAGGATCAATGTGCCTACTGCAGGAAAGAAGGACACTGGAAAAATCAGTGCTTTGAAAACCCCAGGAGAGTGGACGGGCCTCATCTGCACCTAGAGAGACCCAAGCAAGAGACAATAATGCTTGAAGAAGCTGAATAAAGGGGTCAGGGCTCTGTTTCACTTTGCCGCCAAAAGCCCAGGCTAACTCTCCATGTAGGAGGCCAGCCAGTAAATTTCTTGGTGGACACAGGGGCCACCTTCTCAGGTTCAGAAAGGAATACGGGCACATTGTCAAAAAGAAAGATGTGAATTACTGTGAGCCTATGATTCCTTCCACAGATAACTCACACCAGAAGGTTTGCATGGAGGTTAGGTGGGCTTCCCAAGACAACAAGATAACAAATATCTATCTGCCCTTTTTCCGAGGTAGCCACCTGGTTATGATGGCACTGGCTCCTGGCTCAGCTGCTGAGCCAGTGAAGCATTTATAGCAGGAGACTAGGTGGCCAGTGGACATCAACGGACGGACCAAATCTCCACAGTGGGCTTCCTGTTTCAATATGGAGCCACGTATGTTACCTGCTGGATACCATCTCTATCCTGAGCTCATAATTGCCACCCCAGGTCTAGATTACAGCGCGCAGGTACACACTATATGAAATAGTCTCTGATTAACCCCTCTCGATAACTTGCTGACATGGGAGTCTGGATAATCCAGTACATTTACTTTCCAGATAAGAAAACTCACTCAAAAACACACATCAGTTGACCCAGAGACACACAACTGGTTAACAACAAAGTCATATTCACAACCAGCGTCTGGACCAAGAGCACGGTGCCCCACAGAACTGTGCCCATCGAACAGTCAATATCTCCTGGACTCCCAAAAGATCTGAGCTGACACCCACCCTCCCACATCCTTGCAGCGCCCAAAGATTGTATTTCACAGGATGGCACCGGATTTGCAGCTCGCGGAGAGGGACATATCTGATCAGAGAACACAGGGCAGAACAAGGGGGAGGAGGGGAGAAAAGAGCACATCCTGGCCCAATACACCTTGAGGATGATGTTCCCAATCAGAGAAGCCAGTCCACAGTGAAGACCACACGGGCAGCCCCACGATGAGAAACGTCCCTCAAAGACCCATAGCCCTAGAGGGGACAACACTGGAGACACAGTGTGGGAACTGCGCCCGAACTGATCCTGCCACCTCGAGGCATGACACTAAGAGAGTGCAGCGGAAGAGAAAGAAAATGGAGCATCAAAGTCCCCGGGGAATGCCAAAGGTGGACTTTGTGGTCAGGGCTCGGTGCCCCAACAGACTGGACAGGAAAACACTCTTAAAGTTCACCACACAGTCCTTGTACTTTTCTTTCTTGGTTAGTGTTGTTTTCTTTTAGTGTCATTGGATTTTGGTTGGGTTTTGTTTACATTTTTGTTTGTTTTTTTCTTTTCGCTGCTTGGTTTTGCTCAGTCTTATTTTGTGCATGTTATTAATAAAGCAAGGCGAAAACGGCGACATGGGGACAGAATCCGAATAGCACGATCCCTCTTGATTGGCTTCCTCACGGACACCTGGCAAAAGCATGTTTGGGGATGGTCCTAAGTGTTGACACGCACATGTGGCTCGGCGCTTCCAGTGGGACACCGCGCCGCGCTGGCTCGCACTGCAAGTAAAGTGCAGTTAGATCAAACCAATCCCCATCTCCAGGACTCGGGGTACATAAACCCTGTAGGGACTCCAAACTAGATAGTCCAAGTGCCCGCTAGGTAACCTAGACAGTCCAAGTGCCTGCTAGGTAACCTACATATTCCAAGTGCCCGTTTGCTAACCAAGATCGTCAAAGTGCCTGCTAGTTAACCTACATAGTCCAAGGGCCCGCTAGTTAACCCAGATAGTCCAAGTGCCCGCTAGTTAACCTACATAGTACAAGGACCCACTAGTTAACCGACATAGTCCTAGTGCCCGCTAGTTAACCTACATTGTCCAAGTCCCTGATAGGGAACCTACATAGTCCAAGTATCCGCTAGGTAACCTACATAGTCCAAGTGCCCGTTAGGTAACCTAGATAGTCCAAAGGCCCGCTAGGGAACCCACATAGTCCAAGTTCCCATTAGAGTACTTACATAGTCAAAGGGCCTGCTATGGAACCTACATAGTCCAAGTGCCCACAAGGGAACCTTCATAGTCCGAGTGCCTGCTAGGGAACCTACATAGTCCAAGTGCCCTGTAGGGAACCTATGTAGTCCAAGTGCCCGCTAGGGAACGTACATAGTCCAAGTGCCCACTAGGTAACTTAGATAGAGCAAGTGCCCGCTAGTTAACCTAGATAGTTCTAGTACCCGCTAGGTAACCTGGATCGTTCAAGGGCCCCCTAGTTAGCCTACATAGTCCAAGTGCCCGCTAGATAACCTAGATAGTTCATGTTCCCGTTCGGTAACCTAGATAGCCCAAGTGCCCTTTAGGGAACCTAGATAGTCCAAAGGCCCGCTAGTAAACCTAAATAGTCCATGGGCCCGCTAGTTAACCTACATAGTGCAAGTGTCCGCTAGTTAACCTACATATTCCAAGTGCCCCCTAGTTAACCTACATAATCTAAGTGCCCGTTAGCTAACCTAGGTAGTCCAAGGGCCCGCTAGTTGACCTACATAGTCCAAGTGCCAGCTAGGTAACCTAGATAGTACAAGTGCCCGCTAGGGAACCTAGATAGTCCAAGTGCCTGTTAGCTAACCTAGATAGTCCAAGTGCCCGCTAGGCAACCTACATAGTCCAAGTGCCCGTTAGTTAACCTAGATAATCCAAGTGCCCGCTAGGTAACCTAGACAGTCCAAGTGCTATCTAGGTAACCTACATAGTCCAAGTTCCCGCTTGGTAACCTTAAGAGTCCAAATGCCCGCTAGGGAAACTACATAATCCAAGTGCCCGCTAGTTAACCTAGATAGTCCAAGTGCCTGCTAGTAAACCTACATAATCCATGGGCCCGCTAGTTAACCTACATAGTGCAAAGGCCCGCTAGTTAACCTAGATCGTGCAAGTGTCCGCTAGTTAACCTACATAGTCCAAATGCCCGCTAGTTAACCTAGATAGTCCAAGTGCCCGCTAGGGATCCTTCATAATCCAAGTGCCTGCTAGGTAACCTAGATAGTCCAAATGCCCGCTAGTTAACCTAGATAGTCCACGTGCCCACTAGGGGAAGTACATAGTCCAAGTGCCCGCTAGGTAAGCTAGATAATCCAAGTGCGCGCTAGGGTATGTACATAGTCCAACTGCCTGCTAGGAAACCTAGATAGTCCAAATGCCCGCTAGTTAACCTACATAGTCCAAGGGCCCGCTAGTTATCCTACATAGTCCAAGGTCTGCTAGTTAACCTAGATAGTTCAAGTACCCGCTAGGTAACCTAGATCGTCCAAGGGCCGCCTAGTTCGCCTACAGAGTCCAAGTGCCCGCTAGGTAACCTAGATAGTCCAAGTGCCCGCTAGGTAACCTAGATAGTCCAAGAGCCCTTTAGTGAACCTAGATAGTACAAGGGCCCGCTAATAAACCTACATAGTCCAAGTGCCCGCTAGGGAACCTACATAGTCCAAGTGCCCATTAGGTAACCTAGATAGTCCAAATGCCCGCTAGGGAACCCACATAGTCCAAGTGCCCGCTAGGGAACTTACATAGTCCAAGAGCCCGCTAGGGAACCTAGATAGTCCAAGAGCCCTTTAGTGAACCTAGATAGTACAAGGGCCCGCTAATAAACCTACATAGTCCAAGTGCCCGCTAGGGAACCTACATAGTCCAAGTGCCCATTAGGTAACCTAGATAGTCCAAATGCCCGCTAGGGAACCCACATAGTCCAAGTGCCCGCTAGGGAACTTACATAGTCCAAGAGCCCGCTAGGGAACCTACATAGTCCAAGTGCCCGTTAGTTAACCTAGATAGTCCAAGTGCCTGCTTGGAAACCTAGATAGTTCAACAGCCCGCTGGGTAACCTACATACTCCAAGAACCCGCTAAGTAACGTAGATAGTTCAAGTGCCAGCTAGGTAACCTAGAAAGTCCAACTGCCTGCTAGGTAACCTACAAAGTCTAAGTGCCCGCTAGGTTATCTATATAGTCCAAATGCCCGCTAGGGAATCTACATAGTCCAAGGGCCCGCTAGTTAACGTAGATAGTCCAAGTGCCGCTAGTTAATCTACATAGTCCAAGAGCCCGCTAGGTAACCTACATAGTCCAAATACCCGCTAGTTAACCTAGATCGTCCAAGTGCCCGATAGGTAACCTACATAGTCCATGGGACCGCTAGTTAACCTACATAGTCCAAGGGCCCGCTAGGTAACCTACAATGTCTAAGTGCCCGCTAGGTTATCTATATAGTCCAAAAGCCCGCTAGGGAACCTACATAGTCCAAGTGCCCGCTAGGTAACCTAGATAATCCAAGTGCCCACTAGTTAACCTATATCGTCCAAGTGCCCGCTAGTTAACCTAGATCGTCCAAGTGACCGCTAGTTAACCAACATAGTCAATGGGCCCGCTAGTTAACCTACATAGTGCAAGAGCCCGCTAGTTAACCTAGATCGTGCAAGTGTCCGCTAGTTAACCTACATAGTCCAAGTGCCAGTTAGCTAACCTAGATAGACCAAGGGGCCGCTAGTTGACCTACATAGTACAAGTGCCCGCTAGGTAACCTAGATAATCCAAGTGCCCGCTAGGGAACCTTCATAGTCCAAGTGCCAGCTAGGAAACCTAGATAGTCCTAGTGCCCGTTAGTCAACCTAGAGTGTCCAAGTGCCCACCAGGGGACGTACTTAGTCCAAGTGCCCGTTAGATAACCTAGATAGTCCAAGTGCCCGCTAGTTAACATTGATCATCCAAGGGCCCGCTAGTTAACCTAGATAGTCCAAGTGAACGCTAGTTAACCTAGATAGTCCAAGTGCCCTCTAGTTAACCTAGATCGTCCAAGTGCCCGCTAGTTAACCTACATAGTCCAAGGGCCCGCTAGTTAACCTACGTAGTCCAAGGTCCGCTAGTTAACCTAGATAGTCCAAGTGCTCGCTAGTTAACCTACATACTACAAGGGTCCGCTAGTTGACCTAGATAGTCCAAGTGCCTGCTAGTTAACCTAGATAGTCCAAGTGCCCGCTAGGTAACCAAAGTAGTCCAAATGTCCGATAGGGATCCTACATAGTCCAAGTGCCCGCTAGGTAAACTACATAGTCCAAGTGCCCGTTCGTTAACCTAGATAGTCCAAGTGCCCGCTAGGTAACCTAGATAATCCAAGTGCCCGCTAGGTAACCTAGAGTCCAAGTGCTCGCTAGTTAACCTACATAGTCCAAGTGCCCGCTATGTAACCTAGATAGTCAAAGTGCCCGTTAGGTAACCTAGATAGTCCAAGTGCCCGCTAGGTAACTTACATTGTCCAAGTTCCCGCTAGGTAACCTAGATACTCAAAGTGCCCGTTACCTAACCTACATAGTCCAAGTGCCCGTTCGTTAACCTAGAATTCCAAGTGCCCGCTAGGTTACCTGCATATTTCAAGTGCCCGTTCGTTAACCTAGATAGTCCAAGTGCCCACTAGGTAACCTACATAATCCAAGAGCCCGCTAGGTAAACTATATAGTCCATGTGCCCGCTAGGTAACCTAGATAGTCCAAGGGCCCGCTAGTTAACCTACATAGTCCAAGGGCTGACTTATTAACTTTGATAGTCCAAGTGCCCGCTAGTTAACCTAGATCGTCGAAGTGCCCGCTAGTTAACCTAGATTGTCCAAGTGCCTGATAGTTAACCTACATAGTCCAAGTGTCCTCTAGTTAACCTACATAGTCCAAGTGCCCACTAGTTAACCTATATACCAAGTGCCCACTACGTAACCTAGATAGTCCAAGGGCAGGCTAGTTAACCTACATACTCCAAGTGACCGCTTGGCAACCTACATAGTCCAAGTGCCCGCTAAGGAACCTACATAGTCCAAGTGCACGCTAGTTAACCTAGATATTCCAAGTGCCCGCTAGTTAAACTAGATATTCCAAGTGCCTGCTAGGTAACCTACATATTGCAAGTGTCCGCTAGTTAACCTACATATTCCAAGTGCCCGCTAGTTAACATAGATAGTCCAAGTGCCCGCTAAGGAACGTACAGAGTCCAAGTTCCCACTAGGTAACCTAGATAGTGCAAGTGCCTGCTAGTTAACCTAGATAGTTGAAGTAACCGCTAGGTAACCTAGATCGTCCAAGTGCCCCCTAGTTAGCCTACAAAATCCAAGTGCCCGCTAAGTAACCTAGATAGTCCAAGTGCCCGTTCGGTAACCCAGATAGTCCAAGTGCCCTTTAGGGAACCAAGATAGTCCAAGGGCCCTCTAATAAACCTACATAGTCCATGGGCCCGCTAGTTAACATACATATCCCAAGTGCCCGCTAGTTAACCTAGATAGTCCATGTGCCCGTTAGCTAACCTAGATAGGCCAAGGGCCCGCTAGTTGACCTACATAGTCCAAGTGCCAGCTAGGTAACCTAGATAGTACAAATGCCCGCTAGGGAACCTAGATAGTCCAAGTGCCAGTTAGCTAACCTAGATAGTCCAAGTGGCGACTAGGTAACCTACATAGTCAAAGTGCCCGTTTGTTAACCTAGATAATCCAAGTGCCCGCTAGGTAACCTAGACATTCAAAGTGCCCGCTAGTTAACCTACATAGTCCAAGTGCCCGATAGGGAACCTACATAATCAAAGTGCCCGCTAGGCAACCTACATAGTCCAAGTGCCCGTTACATAACCTAGAGAGTCAAAGTGCCTGCTAGGCAACCTTTATAGTCCAATTGCCCGCTAGGTAACCTACATAGTCCAAGTGCCCGCTAGTTAACCTAGATAGTCCAAGTGCCTGCTAGTAAACCTACATAATCCATGGGCCCGCTAGTTAACCTATATAGTGCAAGGGCCTGCTAGTTATCCTAGATCGTGCAAGTGTCCGCTAGTTAACCTATATAGTCCAAGTGCCCGCTAGTTAATCTATATACCAAGTGCCCGCTACGTAACCTAGATAGTCCTAGTGCCCGTTAGTTAACCTAGATAGTCCAAGTGCCCACTAGGGGACGTACATAGTCCAAGTGACCACTAGGTAACCTAGATAGTTCTAGTGCCCGTTACCTAATCTAGATAGTCCAAGTGCCCGCTAGGCAACCTACATAGTCCAAGTGCCCGATCGTTAACCTAGAAGTCCAAGTGCCCGCTATGTAACCTAGACAGTCCAAGTGCCCGCTAGGTTACCTGCATAGTCCAAGTGCCCGTTCGTTAACCTAGATATTCCAAGTGCCTGCTAGGGAACCTATATAGTCCAAGTGCTATCTAGGTAACCTAGATAGTCCAAGGGCCCGCTAGTTAACCTACATAGTCCTAGGGCTCGCTTGTTAACTTTGATAGTCCAAGTGCCCCTTAGTTAACCTAGATCGTCCAAGTGCCCGCTAGTTAACCTAGATCGTCCAAGTACTGGCTAGTTAACCTACACCGTCCAAGGGCCCACTAGTTAACCTAGATCGTCCAAGTGTCCGCTAGTTAACCTATATAGTCCAAGTGCCCGCTAGTTAATCTATATACCAAGTGCCCGCTACGTAACCTAGATAGTCCAAGTGCCCGCTAGCGAACGTACATAGTCCCAGTGCCCGCTAGGTAACCTAGATAGTGCATGTGCCCGCTAGTTAACCTAGAAAGTTCAAGTACCCGCTAGGTAACCTAGATCGTCCAAGCGCCCCCTAATTAGCCTACATAGTCCAAGTGCCCTTTAGGCAACCTACATAGTCCAAGTGCCCGTTACATAACCTAGAGAGTCAAAGTGCTTGCTAGGCAACCTTTATAGTCCAATTGCCCGCTAGGTAACCTACATAGTCCAAGTGCCCGCTAGGTAACCAAAATAGTCCAAATGCCCGCTAGGGAAACTACATAGTCTAAGTGCCCGCTAGTTAACCTAGATAGTGCAAGTGCCCGCTAGTTAGCTTAGAAAGTTCAACTACCCGCTAGGTAACCTAGATCGTCCAAGCGCCCCCTAATTAGCCTACATAGTCCAAGTGCCCTTTAGGTAACCTAGATAGTCCTAGTGCCCGTTCGGTAGCCTAGATAGTCAATGTGCCCTTTAGGGAACCTAGATAGTCCAAGCGCCTGTTAGTAAACCTACATAGTCCATGGGCCCGCTAGTTAACCTACATATTCCAAGTGCCCACTAGTTAACCTACATAATCTAAGTGCCCGTTAGCTAACCTAGATAGTCCAAGGGACCGCTAGTTGACCTACAGAGTCCAAGTGCCAACTAGGTATCTTAGATGGTACAAGTGCCCGCTAGGGAACCTAAATAGTCCAAGTGCCTGTTAGCTAACCTAGATAGTCCAAGTGGCGACTAGGTAACCTACATAGTCCAAGTGCCCGTTTGTTAACCTAGATAATCCAAGTGCCCACTAGGTAACCTAGACATTCAAAGTGCCCGCTAGTTAACCTACATAGTCCAAGTGCCTGATAGGGAACCTACATAATCAAAGTACCCGCTAGGCAACCTACATAGTCCAAGTGCCCGTTACATAACCTAGAGAGTCAAAGTGCTTGCTAGGCAACCTTTATAGTCCAATTGCCCGCTAGGTAACCTACATAGTCCAAGTGCCCGCTAGGTAACCAAAATAGTCCAAATGCCCGCTAGGGAAACTACATAGTCCAAGTGCCCGCTAGTTAACCTAGATAGTCCAAGTGCCTGCTAGTAAACCTACATAATCCATGGGCCCGCTAGTTAACCTATATAGTGCAAGGGCCCGCTAGTTAACCTAGATCGTGCAAGTGTCCGCTAGTTTACCTATATAGTCCAAGTGCCCGGTAGTTAATCTATATACCAAGTGCCCGCTACGTAACCTAGATAGTCCAAGTGCCCGCTAGCGAACGTACATAGTCCCAGTGCCCGCTAGGTAACCTAGATAGTGCAAGTGCCCGCTAGGTAACCTAGATAGTGCAAGTGCCCGCTAGTTAGCCTAGAAAGTTCAAGTACCCGCTAGGTAACCTAGATCGTCCAAGCGCCCCCTAATTAGCCTACATAGTCCAAGTGCCCTTTAGGTAACCTAGATAGTCCAAGTGCCCGTTCGGTAACCTAGATAGTCCATGTGCCCTTTAGGGAACCTAGATAGTCCAAGCGCCTGTTAGTAAACCTACATAGTCCATGGGCCCGCTAGTTAACCTACATATTCCAAGTGCCCACTAGTTAACCTACATAATCTAAGTGCCCGTTAGCTAACCTAGATAGTCCAAGAGACCGCTAGTTGACCTACATAGTCCAAGTGCCAACTAGGTATCTTAGGTGGTTCAAGTGCCCGCTAGGGAACCTAAATAGTCCAAGTTCCTGTTAGCTAACCTAGATAGTCCAAGTGGCGGCTAGGTAACCTACATAGTCCATGTGCCGTTCGTTAACCTAGATAATCCAAGTGCCCGCTAGGTAACCTAGACAGTCCAAGTGCCCGCTAGTTAACCTACATAGTCCAAGTGCCCGAAAGGGAACCTACATAATCCAAGTGGCCGCTAGGCAACCTACATAGTCCAAGTGCCCGTTAGTTAACCTAGATAGTCAAAGTGCCTGCTAGGTAACCTAGATAGTCCAAGTGCCCGCTTGGTAAGCTAAATAGTCCAAATGCCCGCTAGGGAAACTACATAGTCCATGTGCCCGCTAGTTAACCTAGATAGTCCAAGTGCCTGCTAGTAAACCTACATAATCCATGGGCCCGCTAGTTAACCTACATAGTGCAAGGGCCCGCTAGTTAACCTAGATCGTGCAAGTGTCCGCTAGTTAACCTACATAGTCCAAGTGCCCGCTAGTTAACCTAGATAGTCCTAATGCCCGTTAGTTAACCTAGATAGTCCTAGTGCCCGTTAGTTAATCTAGATAGTCCAAGTGCCCACTAGGGGACTTACATAGTCCAAGTGCCCGCTAGGTAACCTAGATAGTTCTAGTGCCCGTTACCTAATCTAGATAGTCCAAGTGCCCGCTAGGCAACCTACATAGTCCAAGTGCCCGATCGTTAACCTAGAAGTCCAAGTGCCCGCCATGTAACCTAGACAGTCCAAGTGCCCGCTAGGTTACCTGCATAGTCCAAGTGCCCGTTCGTTAACCTAGATATTCCAAGTGCCTGCTAGGGAACCTATATAGTCCAAGTGCTATCTAGGTAAACTAGATAGTCCAAGGGCCCGCTAGTTAACCTACATAGTCCTAGGGCTCGCTTGTTAACTTTGATAGTCCAAGTGCCCCTTAGTTAACCTAGATCGTCCAAGTGCGCGCTAGTTAACCTAGATCGTCCAAGTACTGGCTAGTTAACCTACATCGTCCAAGGGCCCACTAGTTAACCTAGATCGTCCAAGTGTCCGCTAATTAACCTATATAGTCCAAGTGCCCGCTAGTTAATCTATATACCAAGTGCCCGCTAGCGAACGTACATAGTCCCAGTGCCCGCTAGGTAACCTAGATAGTGCATGTGCCCGCTAGTTAACCTAGAAAGTTCAAGTACCCGCTAGGTAACCTAGATCGTCCAAGCGCCCCCTAATTAGCCTACATAGTCCAAGTGCCCTTTAGGTAACCTACATAGTCCAAGTGCCCGTTCGGTAACCTAGATAGTCCATGTGCCCTTTAGGGAACCTAGATAGTCCAAGCGCCTGTTAGTAAACCTACATAGTCCATGGGCCCACTAGTTAACCTACATATTCCAAGTGCCCACTAGTTAACCTACATAATCTAAGTGCCCGTTAGCTAACCTAGATAGTCAAAGGGACCGCTAGTTGACCTACATAGTCCAAGTGCCAACTAGGTATCTTAGATGGTACAAGTGCCCGCTAGGGAACCTAAATAGTCCAAGTTCCTGTTAGCTAACCTAGATAGTCCAAGTGGCGGCTAGGTAACCTACATAGTCCATGTGCCCGTTCGTTAACCTAGATACTCCAAGTGCCCGCTAGGTAACCTAGACAGTCCAAGTGCCCGCTACTTAACCTACATAGTCCAAGTGCCCGAAAGGGAACCTACATAATCCAAGTGCCCGCTAGGCAACCTACACAGTCCACGTGCCCGTTAGTTAACTTAGAGAGTCAAAGTGCCTGCTAGGTAACCTAGATAGTCCACGTACTCGCTAGGTAACCTACATAGTCCAAGTGCCCGCTTGGTAAGCTAAATAGTCCAAATGCCCGCTAGGGAAACTACATAGTCCAAGTGCCCGCTAGTTAACCTAGATAGTCCAAGTGCCTGCTAGTAAACCTACATAATCCATGGGCCCGCTAGTTAACCTATACAGTGCAAGGGCCCGCTAGTTAACCTAGATCGTGCAAGTGTCCGCTAGTTAACCTATATAGTCCAAGTGCCCGCTAGTTAATCTATATACCAAGTGCCTGCTACGTAACCTAGATAGTCCAAGTGCCCGCAAGCGAACGTACATAGTCCCAGTGCCGCTAGGTAACCTAGATAGTGCAAGTGCCCACTAGTTAACCTAGAAAGTTCAAGTACCCGCTAGGTAACCTAGATCGTCCAAGGGCCCCCTAATTAGCCTACATAGTCCAAGTGCCCTTTAGGTAACCTAGATAGTCCAAGTGCCCGTTCGGTAACCTAGATAGTCCATGTGCCCTTTAGGGAACCTAGATAGTCCAAGCGCCTGTTAGTAAACCTACATAGTCCATGGGCCCGCTAGTTAACCTACATATTCCAAGTGCCCACTAGTTAACCTACATAATCTAAGTGCCCGTTAGCTAACCTAGATAGTCCAAGGGACCGCTAGTTGACCTACATAGTCCAAGTGCCAACTAGGTATCTTAGATGGTACAAGTGCCCGCTAGGGAACCTAAATAGTCCAAGTTCCTGTTAGCTAACCTAGATAGTCCAAGTGGCGGCTAGGTAACCTACATAGTCCATGTGCCATTCGTTAACCTAGATACTCCAAGTGCCCGCTAGGTAACCTAGACAGTCCAAGTGCCCGCTAGTTAACCTACATAGTCCAAGTGCCCGAAAGGGAACCTACATAATCCAAGTGCCCGTTAGTTAACCTAGATAGTCAATGTGCCTGCTAGGTAACCTAGATAGTCCAAGTGCTCGCTAGGTAACCTACATAGTCCAAGTGCCCGCTTGGTAACCTAAATAGTCCAAATGCCCGCTAGGGAAACTACATAGTCCAAGTGCCCGCTAGTAAACCTACATAATCCATGGGCCCGCTAGTTAACCTAGATCGTGCAATTGTCCGCTAGTTAACCTACATAGTACAAGTGCCCGCTAGGTAACCTAGATAGTCCAAGTGCCCGCTAGTTAACCTAGATAGTCCTAGTGCCCGTTAGTTAACCTAGATAGTCCTAGTGTCCGATAGTTAACCTAGATAGTCCAAGTGCCCACTAGGGGACGTACATAGTCCAAGTGCCCGCTAGGTAACTTAGATAGTTCTAGTGCCCGTTACCTAACCTTGATTGTCCAAGTGCCCGCTAGGCAACCTACATAGTCCAAGTGCCCGATCGTTAACCTAGAATCCAAGTGCCCGCTATGTAACCTAGACAGTCCAAGTGCCCGCTAGGTTACCTGCATAGTCCAAGTGCCCGTTCGTTAACCTAGATATTCCAAGTGCCTGCTAGGGAACCTATATAGTCCAAGTGCTATCTAGGTAACCTAGATAGTCCAAGGGCCCGCTAGTTAACCTACATAGTCCTAGGGCTCGCTTGTTAACTTTGATAGTCCAAGTGCCCCTTAGTTAACCTAGATCGTCCAAGTGCCCGCTAGTTAACCTAGATCGTCCAAGTACTGGCTAGTTAACCTACATCGTCCAAGGGCCCACTAGTTAACTTAGATCGCCCAAGTGTCCGCTAGTTAACCTATAATCCAAGTGCCCGCTAGTTAATCTATATACCAAGTGCCCGCTACGTAACCTAGATAGTCCAAGTGCCCGCTAGCGAACGTACATAGTCCCAGTGCCCGCTAGGTAACCTAGATAGTGCAAGTGCCCGCTAGTTAACCTAGAAAGTTCAATTACCCGCTAGGTAACCTAGATCGTCCAAGGGCCCCCTAATTAGCCTACATAGTCCAAGTGCCCTCTAGGTAACCTAGATAGTCCAAGTGCCCGTTCGGTAACCTAGATAGTCCATGTGCCCTTTAGGGAACCTAGATAGTCCAAGCGCCTGTTAGTAAACCTACATAGTCCATGGGCCCGCTAGTTAACCTACATATTCCAAGTGCCCACTAGTTAACCTACATAATCTAAGTGCCCGTTAGCTAACCTAGATAGTCCAAGGGACCACTAGTTGACCTACATAGTCCAAGTGCCAACTAGGTATCTTAGATGGTACAAGTGCCCGCTAGGGAACCTAAATAGTCCAAGTTCCTGTTAGCTAACCTAGATAGTCCAAGTGGCGGCTAGGTAACCTACATAGTCCATGTGCCGTTCGTTAACCTAGATACTCCAAGTGCCCGCTAGGTAACCTAGACAGTCCAAGTGCCCGCTAGTTAACCTACATAGTCCAAGTGCCCGAAAGGGAACCTACATAATCCAAGTGCCCGTTAGTTAACCTAGATAGTCAATGTGCCTGCTAGGTAACCTAGATAGTCCAAGTGCTCGCTAGGTAACCTACATAGTCCAAGTGCCCGCTTGGTAACCTAAATAGTCCAAATGCCCGCTAGGGAAACTACATAGTCCAAGTGCCCGCTAGTAAACCTACATAATCCATGGGCCCGCTAGTTAACCTAGATCGTGCAATTGTCCGCTAGTTAACCTACATAGTACAAGTGCCCGCTAGGTAACCTAGATAGTCCAAGTGCCCGCTAGTTAACCTAGATAGTCCTAGTGCCCGTTAGTTAACCTAGATAGTCCTAGTGTCCGATAGTTAACCTAGATAGTCCAAGTGCCCACTAGGGGACGTACATAGTCCAAGTGCCCGCTAGGTAACTTAGATAGTTCTAGTGCCCGTTACCTAACCTTGATTGTCCAAGTGCCCGCTAGGCAACCTACATAGTCCAAGTGCCCGATCGTTAACCTAGAATCCAAGTGCCCGCTATGTAACCTAGACAGTCCAAGTGCCCGCTAGGTTACCTGCATAGTCCAAGTGCCCGTTCGTTAACCTAGATATTCCAAGTGCCTGCTAGGGAACCTATATAGTCCAAGTGCTATCTAGGTAACCTAGATAGTCCAAGGGCCCGCTAGTTAACCTACATAGTCCTAGGGCTCGCTTGTTAACTTTGATAGTCCAAGTGCCCCTTAGTTAACCTAGATCGTCCAAGTGCCCGCTAGTTAACCTAGATCGTCCAAGTACTGGCTAGTTAACCTACATCGTCCAAGGGCCCACTAGTTAACTTAGATCGCCCAAGTGTCCGCTAGTTAACCTATAATCCAAGTGCCCGCTAGTTAATCTATATACCAAGTGCCCGCTACGTAACCTAGATAGTCCAAGTGCCCGCTAGCGAACGTACATAGTCCCAGTGCCCGCTAGGTAACCTAGATAGTGCAAGTGCCCGCTAGTTAACCTAGAAAGTTCAATTACCCGCTAGGTAACCTAGATCGTCCAAGGGCCCCCTAATTAGCCTACATAGTCCAAGTGCCCTCTAGGTAACCTAGATAGTCCAAGTGCCCGTTCGGTAACCTAGATAGTCCATGTGCCCTTTAGGGAACCTAGATAGTCCAAGCGCCTGTTAGTAAACCTACATAGTCCATGGGCCCGCTAGTTAACCTACATATTCCAAGTGCCCACTAGTTAACCTACATAATCTAAGTGCCCGTTAGCTAACCTAGATAGTCCAAGGGACCACTAGTTGACCTACATAGTCCAAGTGCCAACTAGGTATCTTAGATGGTACAAGTGCCCGCTAGGGAACCTAAATAGTCCAAGTTCCTGTTAGCTAACCTAGATAGTCCAAGTGGCGGCTAGGTAACCTACATAGTCCATGTGCCGTTCGTTAACCTAGATAATCCAAGTGCCCGCTAGGTAACCTAGACAGTCCAAGTGCCCGCTAGTTAACCTACATAGTCCAATTGCCCGAAAGGGAACCTTCATAATCCAAGTGCCCGCTAGGCAACCTACATAGTCCAAGTGCCCGTTAGTTAACCTAGATAGTCAAAGTGCCTGCTAGGTAATCTAGATAGTCCAAGTGCTCGCTAGGTAACCTACATAGTCCAAGTGCCCGTTAGGTAACCTAAATAGTCCAAATGCCCGCTAGGGAAACTACATAGTCCATGTGCCCGCTAGTTAACCTAGATAGTCCAAGTGCCTGCTAGTAAACCTACATAATCCATGGGCCCGATAGTTAACCTACATAGTGCAAGGGCCCGCTAGTTAACCTAGATCGTGCAAGTGTCCGCTAGTTAACCTACATAGTCCAAGTGCCTGCAAGGTAAACTAGATATTCCAAGTGCCCGCTAGTTAACCTAGATAGTCCTAGTGCCCGTTAGTTAACCTAGATAGTCCAAATGCCCGTTAGTTAACCTAGATAGTCCAAGTGCCCACTAGGGGACGTACATAGTCCAAGTGCCCGCTAGGTAACCTAGATAGTTCTAGTGCCCGTTACCTAACCTAGATAGTCCATGTGCCTTTTAGGGAACCTAGATAGTCCAAGCGCCTGTTAGTAAACCTACATAGTCCATGGGCCCGCTAGTTAACCAACATATTCCAAGTGCCCACTAGTTAACCTACATAATCTAAGTGCCCGTTAGCTAACCTAGATAGTCCAAGGGACCGCTAGTTGACCTACATAGTCCAAGTGCCAACTAGGTATCTTAGATGGTACAAGTGCCCGCTAGGGAACCTAAATTGTCCAAGTTCCTGTTAGCTAACCTAGATAGTCCAAGTGGCGGCTAGGTAACATACATAGTCCATGTGCCCGTTCGTTAACCTAGATACTCCAAGTGCCCGCTAGGTAACCTAGACAGTCCAAGTGCCCGCTAGTTAACCTACATAGTCCAAGTGCCCGAAAGGGAACCGACATAATCCAAGTGCCCGCTAGGCAACCTACACAGTCCAAGTGCCCGTTAGTTAACCTAGAGAGTCAAAGTGCCTGCTAGGTAACCTAGATAGTCCAAGTGCTCGCAAGGTAACCTACATAGTCCAAGTGCCCGCTAGTTAACCTAGATAGTCCAAGTGCCTGCTAGTAAACCTACATAATCCATGGGCCCGCTAGTTAACCTATACAGTGCAAGGGCCCGCTAGTTAACCTAGATCGTCCAAGTACTGGCTAGTTAACCTACATCGTCCAAGGGCCCACTAGTTAACCTAGATCGTCCAAGTGTCCGCTAGTTAACCTATATAGTCCAAGTGCCCGCTAGTTAATCTATATACCAAGTGCCCGCTACATAACCTAGATAGTCCAAGTGCCCGCTAGCGAACGTACATAGTCCCAGTGCCCGCTAGGTAACCTAGATAGTGCAAGTGCCCACTAGTTAACCTAGAAAGTTCAAGTACCAGCTAGGTAACCTAGATCGTCCAAGGGCCCCCTAATTAGCCTACATAGTCCAATTGCCCGTTAGGTAACCTAGATAGTCCAAGTGCCCGTTCGGTAACCTAGATAGTCCATGTGCCCTTTAGCGAACCTAGATAGTCCAAGTGCCTGTTAGTAAACCTACATAGTCCATGGGCCCGCTAGTTAACCTACATATTCCAAGTGCCCACTAGTTAACCTACATAATCTAAGTGCCCGTTAGCTAACCTAGATAGTCCAAGTGCCCGCTAGTTAACCTACATAGTCCACGTGCCCGATAGGGAACCTACATAATCAAAGTGCCCGCTAGGCAACCTACATAGTCCAAGTGCCCGTTACATAACCTAGAGAGTCAAAGTGCTTGCTAGGCAACCTTTATAGTCCAATTGCCCGCTAGGTAACCTACATAGTCCAAGTGCCCGCTAGGTAACCAAAATAGTCCAAATGCCCACTAGGGAAACTACATAGTCTAAGTGCCCGCTAGTTAACCTAGATAGTGCAAGTGCCCGCTAGTTAGCTTAGAAAGTTCAACTACCCGCTAGGTAACCTAGATCGTCCAAGCGCCCCCTAATTAGCCTACATAGTCCAAGTGCCCTTTAGGTAACCTAGATAGTCCAAGTGCCCTTTCGGTAGCCTAGATAGTCATTGTGCCCTTTAGGGAACCTAGATAGTCCAAGCGCCTGTTAGTAAACCTACATAGTCCATGGGCCCGCTAGTTAACCTACATATTCCAAGTGCCCACTAGTTAACCTACATAATCTAAGTGCCCGTTAACTAACCTAGATAGTCCAAGGGACCGCTAGTTGACCTACATAGTCCAAGTGCCAACTAGGTATCTTAGGTGGTTCAAGTGCCCGCTAGGTAACCTAAATAGTCCAAGTTCCTGTTAGCTAACCTAGATAGTCCAAGTGGCGGCTAGGTAACCTACATAGTCCATGTGCCGTTCGTTAACCTAGATAATCCAAGTGCCCGCTAGGTAACCTAGACAGTCCAAGTGCCCGCTAGTTAACCTACATAGTCCAAGTGCCCGAAAGGGAACCTACATAATCCAAGTGGCCGCTAGGCAACCTACATAGTCCAAGTGCCCGTTAGTTAACCTAGATAGTCAAAGTGCCTGCTAGGTAACCTAGATAGTCCAAGTGCTCGCTAGGTAACCTACATAGTCCAAGTGCCCGCTTGGTAACCTAAATAGTCCAAATACCCGCTAGGGAAACTACATAGTCCATGTGCCCGCTAGTTAACCTAGATAATCCAAGTGCCTGCTAGTAAACCTACATAATCCATGGGCCCGCTAGTTAACCTACATAGTGCAAGGGCCCGCTAGTTAACCTAGATCGTGCAAGTGTCTGCTAGTTAACCTACATAGTCCAAGTGCCCGCTAGGTAACCTAGATAGTCCAAGTGCCCGCTAGTTAACCTAGATAGTCTTAATGCCCGTTAGTTAACCTAGATAGTCCTAGTGCCCGTTAGTTAACCTAGATAGTCCAAGTGCCCACTAGGGGACGTACATAGTCCAAGTGACCGCTAGGTAACCTAGATAGTTCTAGTGCCCGTTACCTAACCTAGATAGTCCAAGTGCCCGCTAGTCAACCTACATAATCCAAGTGCCCGATCGTTAACCTAGAAGTCCAAGTGCCCGCCATGTAACCTAGACAGTCCAAGTGCCCGCTAGGTTTCCTGCATAGTCCAAGTGCCCGTTCGTTAACCTAGATATTCCAAGTGCCTGCTAGGGAACCTATATAGTCCAAGTGCTATCTAGGTACCCTAGATAGTCCAAGGGCCCGCTAGTTAACCTACATAGTCCTAGGGCTCGCTTGTTAACTTTGATAGTCCAAGTGCCCCTTAGTTAACCTAGATCGTCCAAGTGCCCGCTAGTTAACCTAGATCGTCCAAGTACTGGCTAGTTAACCTACATCGTCCAAGGGCCCACTAGTTAACCTAGATCGTCCAAGTGTCCGCTAGTTAACCTATATAGTCCAAGTGCCCGCTAGTTAATCTATATACCAAGTGCCCGCTACATAACCTAGATAGTCCAAGTGCCCGCTAGCGAACGTACATAGTCCCAGTGCCCGCTAGGTAACCTAGATAGTGCAAGTGCCCACTAGTTAACCTAGAAAGTTCAAGTACCCGCTAGGTAACCTAGATCGTCCAAGGGCCCCCTAATTAGCCTACATAGTCCAAGTGCCCGTTAGGTAACCTAGATAGTCCAAGTGCCCGTTCGGTAACCTAGATAGTCCATGTGCCCTTTAGCGAACCTAGATAGTCCAAGTGCCTGTTAGTAAACCTACATAGTCCATGGGCCCGCTAGTTAACCTACATATTCCAAGTGCCCACTAGTTAACCTACATAATCTAAGTGCCCGTTAGCTAACCTAGATAGTCCAAGTGCCCGCTAGTTAACCTACATAGTCCACGTGCCCGATAGGGAACCTACATAATCAAAGTGCCCGCTAGGCAACCTACATAGTCCAAGTGCCCGTTACATAACCTAGAGAGTCAAAGTGCTTGCTAGGCAACCTTTATAGTCCAATTGCCCGCTAGGTAACCTACATAGTCCAAGTGCCCGCTAGGTAACCAAAATAGTCCAAATGCCCACTAGGGAAACTACATAGTCTAAGTGCCCGCTAGTTAACCTAGATAGTGCAAGTGCCCGCTAGTTAGCTTAGAAAGTTCAACTACCCGCTAGGTAACCTAGATCGTCCAAGCGCCCCCTAATTAGCCTACATAGTCCAAGTGCCCTTTAGGTAACCTAGATAGTCCAAGTGCCCGTTCGGTAGCCTAGATAGTCATTGTGCCCTTTAGGGAACCTAGATAGTCCAAGCGCCTGTTAGTAAACCTACATAGTCCATGGGCCCGCTAGTTAACCTACATATTCCAAGTGCCCACTAGTTAACCTACATAATCTAAGTGCCCGTTAACTAACCTAGATAGTCCAAGGGACCGCTAGTTGACCTACATAGTCCAAGTGCCAACTAGGTATCTTAGGTGGTTCAAGTGCCCGCTAGGTAACCTAAATAGTCCAAGTTCCTGTTAGCTAACCTAGATAGTCCAAGTGGCGGCTAGGTAACCTACATAGTCCATGTGCCGTTCGTTAACCTAGATAATCCAAGTGCCCGCTAGGTAACCTAGACAGTCCAAGTGCCCGCTAGTTAACCTACATAGTCCAAGTGCCCGAAAGGGAACCTACATAATCCAAGTGGCCGCTAGGCAACCTACATAGTCCAAGTGCCCGTTAGTTAACCTAGATAGTCAAAGTGCCTGCTAGGTAACCTAGATAATCCAAGTGCTCGCTAGGTAACCTACATAGTCCAAGTGCCCGCTTGGTAACCTAAATAGTCCAAATACCCGCTAGGGAAACTACATAGTCCATGTGCCCGCTAGTTAACCTAGATAATCCAAGTGCCTGCTAGTAAACCTACATAATCCATGGGCCCGCTAGTTAACCTACATAGTGCAAGGGCCCGCTAGTTAACCTAGATCGTGCAAGTGTCTGCTAGTTAACCTACATAGTCCAAGTGCCCGCTAGGTAACCTAGATAGTCCAAGTGCCCGCTAGTTAACCTAGATAGTCTTAATGCCCGTTAGTTAACCTAGATAGTCCTAGTGCCCGTTAGTTAACCTAGATAGTCCAAGTGCCCACTAGGGGACGTACATAGTCCAAGTGACCGCTAGGTAACCTAGATAGTCCAAGTGCCCGTTAGTTAACCTAGAGAGTCAAAGTGCCTGCTAGGTAACCTAGATAGTCCAAGTGCTCGCTAGGTAACCTACATAGTCCAAGTGCCCGCTTGGTAACCTAAATAGTCCAAATGCCCGCTAGGGAAACTACATAGTCCAAGTGCCCGCTAGTTAACCTAGATAGTCCAAGTGCCTGCTAGTAAATCTACATAATCCATGGGCCCGCTAGTTAACCTAGATCGTGCAATTGTCCGCTAGTTAACCTACATAGTCCAAGTGCCCGCTAGGTAACCTAGATAGTCCAAGTGCCCGCTAGTTAACCTAGATAGTCCTAGTGCCCGTTAGTTAACCTAGATAGTCCTAGTGTCCGATAGTTAACCTAGATAGTCCAAGTGCCCACTAGGGGACGTACATAGTCCAAGTGCCCGCTAGGTAACCTAGATAGTTCTAGTGCCCGTTACCTAACCTAGATTGTCCAAGTGCCCGCTAGGCAACCTACATAGTCCAAGTGCCCGATCGTTAACCTAGAAGTCCAAGTGCCCGCTATGTAACCTAGACAGTCCAAGTGCCCGCTAGGTTACCTGCATAGTCCAAGTGCCCGTTCGTTAACCTAGATATTCCAAGTGCCTGCTAGGGAACCTATATTGTCCAAGTGCTATCTAGGTACCCTAGATAGTCCAAGGGCCCGCTAGTTAACCTACATAGTCCAAGGGCTCGCTTGTTAACTTTGATAGTCCAAGTGCCCCTTAGTTAACCTAGATCGTCCAAGTGCCCGCTAGTTAACCTAGATCGTCCAAGTACTGGCTAGTTAACCTACATCGTCCAAGGGCCCACTAGTTAACCTAGATCGTCCAAGTGTCCGCTAGTTAACCTATATAGTCCAAGTGCCCGCTAGTTAATCTATATACCAAGTGCCCGCCACGTAACCTAGATAGTCCAAGTGCCCGCTAGCGAACGTACATAGTCCCAGTGCCCGCTAGGTAACCTAGATAGTGCAAGTGCCCGCTAGTTAACCTAGAAAGTTCAATTACCCGCTAGGTAACCTAGATTGTCCAAGGGCCCCCTAATTAGCCTACATAGTCCAAGTGCCCTTTAGGTAACCTAGATAGTCCAAGTGCCCTTTAGGGAACCTAGATAATCCAAGAGCCTGTTAGTAAACCTACATAATCCATGGGCCCGCTAGTTAACCTACATATTCCAAGTGCCCACTAGTTAACCTACATAATCTAAGTGCCCGTTAGCTAACCTAGATAGTCCAAGGGACCGCTAGTTGACCTACATAGTCCCAGTGCCAACTAGGTATCTTAGATGGTACAAGTGCCCGCTAGGGAACCTAAATAGTCCAAGTTCCTGTTAGCTAACCTAGATAGTCCAAGTGGCGGCTAGGTAACATACATAGTCCATGTGCCCGTTCGTTAACCTAGATACTCCAAGTGCCCGCTAGGTAACCTAGACAGTCCAAGTGCCCGCTAGTTAACCTACATAGTCCAAGTGCCCGAAAGGGAACCGACATAATCCAAGTGCCCGCTAGGCAACCTACACAGTCCAAGTGCCCGTTAGTTAACCTAGAGAGTCAAAGTGCCTGCTAGGTAACCTAGATAGTCCAAGTGCTCGCTAGGTAACCTACATAGTCCAAGTGCCCGCTTGGTAACCTAAATAGTCCAAATGCCCGCTAGGGAAACTACATAGTCCAAGTGCCCGCTAGTTAACCTAGATAGTCCAAGTGCCTGCTAGTAAACCTACATAATCCATGGGCCCGCTAGTTAACCTATACAGTGCAAGGGCCCGCTAGTTAACCTAGATCGTGCAAGTGTCCGCTAGTTAACCTATATAGTCCAAGTGCCCGCTAGTTAATCTATATACCAAGTGCCCGCTACGTAACCTAGATAGTCCAACTGCCCGCTAGCGAACGTACATAGTCCCAGTGCCCGCTAGGTAACCTAGATAGTGCAAGTGCCCACTAGTTAACCTAGAAAGTTCAAGTACCCGCTAGGTAACCTAGATCGTCCAAGGGCCCCCTAATTAGCCTACATAGTCCAAGTGCCCGTTAGGTAACCTAGATAGTCCAAATGCCCGTTCGGTAACCTAGATAGTCCATGTGCCCTTTAGCGAACCTAGATAGTCCAAGCGCCTGTTAGTAAACCTACATAGTCCATGGGCCCGCTAGTTAACCTACATATTCCAAGTGCCCACTAGTTAACCTACATAATCTAAGTGCCCGTTAGCTAACCTAGATAGTCCAAGGGACCGCTAGTTGACCTACATAGTCCAAGTGCCAACTAGGTATCTTAGATGGTACAAGTGCCCGCTAGGGAACCTAAATAGTCCAAGTTCCTGTTAGCTAACCTAGATAGTCCAAGTGGCGGCTAGGTAACCTACATAGTCCATGTGCCGTTCGTTAACTTAGATAATCCAAGTGCCCGCTAGGTAACCTAGACAGTCCAAGTGCCCGCTAGTTAACCTACATAGTCCAAGTTGCCGAAAGGGAACCTGCATAATCCAAGTGCCCGCTAGGCAACCTACATAGTCCAAGTGCCCGTTAGTTAACCTAGAGAGTCAAAGTGCCTGCTAGGTAACCTAGATTGTCCAAGTGCTCGCTAGGTAACCTACATAGTCCAAGTGCCCGCTTGGTAACCTAAATAGTCCAAATGCCCGCTAGGGAAACTACATAGTCCAAGTGCCCGCTAGTTAACCTAGATAGTCCAAGTGCCTGCTAGTAAACCTACATAATACATGGGCCCGCTAGTTAACCTACATAGTGCAAGGGCCCGCTAGTTAACCTAGATCGTGCAAGTGTCTGCTAGTTAACCTACATAGTCCAAGTGCCCGCTAGGTAACCTAGATAGTCCAAGTGCACGCTAGTTAACCTAGATAGTCCTAGTGCCCACTAGGGGACGTACATAGTCCAAGTGCCCGCTAGGTAACCTAGATAGTTCTAGTGCCCGTTACCTAACCTAGATAGTCCAAGTGCCCGCTAGGCAACCTACATAGTCCAAGTGCCCGATCGTTAACCTAGAAGTCCAAGTGCCCGCTATGTAACCTAGACAGTCCAATTGCCCGCTAGGTTACCTGCATAGTCCAAGTGCCCGTTCGTTAACCTAGATATTCCAAGTGCCTGCTAGGGAACCTATATAGTCCAAGTGCTATCTAGGTAACCTAGATAGTCCAAGGGCCCGCTAGTTAACATACATAGTCCAAGGGCTCGCTTGTTAACTTTGATAGTCCAAGTGCCCCTTAGTTAACCTAGATCGTCCAAGTACTGGCTAGTTAACCTACATCGTCCAAGTGCCTGCTAGGTAACCTAGATATTCCAAGTGCTCGCTAGGTAACCTACATAGTCCAAGTGCCCGCTACGGAACATATATAGTCCAAGTGCCCGCTAGGGAACCTACATAGTCCAAGTGCCCGCTAGGGAATCTACATAGTCCAAGGTCCGCTAATTAACGTAGATAGTCCAAGTGCTGCTAGTTAATCTACATAGTCCAAGGGCCCGCTAGTTAACCTACATAGTCCAAGTACCCTCTAGTTAACCTACATAGTCCAAGTGCCTGCTAGGTAACCTAGATAGTCCAAGGGCCCGCTAGGTAACCTACATTGTCCTAGTGCCCCCTAGTTAACATACATTCTCCAAGTGCCACACAGGGAACCTACATATTCCAAGTGCCCGCTAGGTAACCTACATAGTCCAAATGCCCGCTAGTTAACCTACATAGTCCAAGTGCCTGATAGGGAATCTACATAATCCAAGTGCCCGCTAGGGAAGCTACATATTCCAAGTGCCCTTTAGGTAACCTAGATAGTCCAAATGTCCGCTAGGGAACCCATATAATCCAAGTGCCCTCTAGGGAACTTACATAGTCTAAAGGCCCGCTAGGGAACATACATAGTCCTAGTGCCCCCTAGTTAACCTACATTCTCCAAGTGCCCGTTAGTTAACCTAGATAGTCCAAGTGCCCGCTAGGTAACCTAGATAGTCCTAGTGCCCGTTAGTTAACCTAGATAGTCCAAGTGCCCACTAGGGGACGTACACAGTCCAAGTGCCCGCTAGGTAACCTAGATAGTTCTAGTGCCCATTACCTAACCTAAATAGTCCAAGTGCCCGCAAGGGAACCTACATAGTCCAAGTGCCCGATCGTTAACCTAGAAGTCCAAGTGCCCGCTATGTAACCTAGACAGTCCAAGTGCCCGCTAGGTTACCTGCATAGTCCAAGTGCCCGTTCGTTAACCTAGGTATTCCAAGTGCCTGCTAGGGAACCTATATAGTCCAAGTGCTATCTAGGTAACCTAGATAGTCCAATGGCCCGCTAGTTAACCTACATAGTCCTAGGGATCGCTTGTTAACTTTGATAGTCCAAGTGCCCCTTAGTTAACCTAGATCGTCCAAGTGCCCGCTAGTTAACCTAGATCGTCCAAGTACTGGCTAGTTAACATACATCGTCCAAGGGCCCACTAGTTAACCTAGATCGTCCAAGTGTCCTCCAGTTAACCTACATAGTCCAAGTTCCCCCTAGGTAACCTACATAGGGCAAGTGTCTGCTAGGTAACCTACATAGTCCAAGCGCCCGCTAGTTAACCTAGATAGTCCAAGTGCCCGCAAGGTAACCTACATAGTGCAAGTGTCCGCTAGTTAACCTAAGTAGTCCAAGGGCCCGCTAATTAATATACATAGTCCAAGTGCCCGGTAGTTAACTTACATAGTTCAAGTGTCCGTAGGGAAAATACATAGTCCAAGTGCCCGCTAGGGAACATATATAGTCCAAGTGCCCGCTAGGGAACCTAGATAATCCAAGTGCCCGCTAGGGAATCTACATAGTCCAAGGCCCGCTAATTAACGTAGATAGTCCAAGTGCTGCTAGTTAATCTACATAGTCCAAGGGCCCGCAAGTTAGCCTACATAATCCAAGTACCCTCTAGTTAACCTAGACCATCCAAGTGTCCGCTAGTTAACCTACAGAGTCCAAGTGCCCGCTAGGGAACGTACATAGTCCAAGTGCCCGCTAGGTAACCTAGATAGTCCAAGTGCCCGCTAGTTAACCTACATAGTCCAAGTGCCCGCTAGTTAACCTACATAGTCCAAGTGCCCGCTAGGTAACCTAGATAGTCCAAGGGCCCTCTAGGTAACCTACATAGTCCAAGTGCCTGCTAGGTAACTTAGATAGTCCAAGGGCCCGCTAGGTAACCTACATTGTCCTAGTGCCCCCTAGTTAACATACATTCTCCAAGTGCCACACAGGGAACCTACATATTCCAAGTGCCCGCTAGTTAACCTACATAGTCCAAGTGCCTGCTAGGTAACCTAGATAGTCCAAGTGCCCGCTAGTTAACCTACATAGTCCAAGTGCCTCCTAGGTAACCTAGATAGTCCAAGGGCCCGCTAGGTAACCTACATTGTCCTAGTGCCCCCTAGTTAACATACATTCTCCAAGTGCCACACAGGGAACCTACATATTCCAAGTGCCCGCTAGGTAACCTACATAGTCCAAATGCCCGCTAGTTAACCTACATAGTCCAAGTGCCTGATAGGGAACCTACATAATCCAAGTGCCCGCTAGGGAAGCTACATATTCCAAGTGCCCTTTAGGTAACCTAGATAGTCCAAATGTCCGCTAGGGAACCCATATAATCCAAGTGCCCGCTAGGGAACTTACATAGTCTAAAGGCCCGCTAGGGAACCTACATAGTCCTAGTGCCCCCTAGTTAACCTACATTCTCCAAGTGCCCGTTAGTTAACCTAGATAGTCCAAGTGCCCGCTAGGTAACCTAGATAGTCCTAGTGCCCGTTAGTTAACCTAGATAGTCCAAGTGCCCACTAGGGGACGTACATATTCCAAGTGCCCCCTAGGTAACCTAGATAGTTCTAGTGCCCGTTACCTAACCTAGATAGTCCAAGTGCCCGCTAGGCAACCTACATAGTCCAAGTGCCCGATCGTTAACCTAGAAGTCCAAGTGCCCGCTATGTAAGCTAGACAGTCCAAGAGCCCGCTAGGTTACCTGCATAGTCCAAGTGCCCGTTCGTTAACCTAGGTATTCCAAGTGCCTGCTAGGGAACCTATATAGTCCAAGTGCTATCTAGGTAACCTAGATAGTCCAAGGGCCCGCTAGTTAACCTACATAGTCCTAGGGCTCGCTTGTTAACTTTGATAGTCCAAGTGCCCCTTAGTTAACCTAGATCGTCCAAGTGCCCGCTAGTTAACCTAGATCGTCCAAGTACTGGCTAGTTAACCTACATCGTCCAAGGGTCCACTAGTTAACCTAGATCGTCCAAGTGTCCGCTAGTTAACCTATATAGTCCAAGTGCCCGCTAGTTAATCTATATACCAAGTGCCCGCTACGTAACCTAGATAGTCCAAGTGCCCGCTAGCAAACGTACATAGTCCCAGTGCCTGCTAGGTAACCTAGATAGTGCATGTGCCCGCTAGTTAACCTAGAAAGTTCAAGTACCCTCTAGGTAACCTAGATCGTCCAAGGGCCCCCTAATTAGCCTACATAGTCCAAGTGCCCTTTAGGTAACCTAGATAGTCCAAGTGCCCGTTCGCTAACCTAGATAGTCCATGTGCCCTTTAGGGAAACTAGATAGTCCAATCGCCTGTTAGTAAACCTATATAGTCCATGGGCCCGCTAGTTAACCTACATATTCCAAGTGCCCATTAGTTAACCTACATAATCTAAGTGCCCGTTAGCTAACCTAGATAGTCCAAGGGACCGCTAGTTGACCTACATAGTCCAAGTGCCAACTAGGTATCTTAGATGGTACAAGTGCCCGCTAGGGAACCTAAATAGTCCAAGTTCCTGTTAGCTAACCTAGATAGTCCAAGTGGCGGCTAGGTAACCTACATAGTCCATGTGCCCGTTCGTTAACCTAGATACTCCAAGTGCCCGCTAGGTAACCTAGACAGTCCAAGTGCCCGCTAGTTAACCTACATAGTCCAAGTGCCCGAAAGGGAACCTACATAATCCAAGTGCCCTGTAGGCAACCTACATAATCCAAGTGCCCGTTAGTTAACCTAGAGAGTCAAAGTGCCTGCTAGGTAACCTAGATAGTCCAAGTGCTCCCAAGGTAACCTACATAGTCCAAGTGCCCGCTTGGTAACTTAAATAGTCCAAATGCCCGCCAGGGAAACTACATAGTCCAAGTGCCCGCTACTTAACCTATATAGTCCTAGTGCCTGCTAGTAAACCTACATAATTCATGGGCCCGCTAGTTAACCTATATAGTGCAAGGGCCCGCTAGTTTACCTAGATCGTGCAAGTGTCCACTAGTTAACCTATATAGTCCTAGTGCCCGCTAGTTAATCTATATACCAAGTGCCCGCTACGTAACCTAGATAGTCCAAGTGCCCGTTCAGTAACCTAGATAGTCCATGTGCCCTTTAGGGAACCTAGATAGTCCAAGCGCCTGTTAGTAAACCTACATAGTCCATGGTCCCGCTAGTTAACCTACATATTCCAAGTGCCCACTAGTTAACCTACATAATCTAAGTGCCCGTTAGCTAACCTAGATAGTCCAAGGGACCGCTTGTTGACCTACATAGTCCAAGTGCCAACTAGGTATCTTAGATGGTACAAGTGCCCGCTAGGGAACCTAAATAGTCCAAGTTCCTGTTAGCTAACCTAGATAGTCAAAGTGGCGGCTAGGTAACCTACATAGTCCATGTGCCCGTTCGTTAACCTAGATACTCCAAGTGCCCGCTAGGTAACCTAGACAGTCCAAGTGCCCGCTACTTAACCTACATAGTCCAAGTGCCCGAAAGGGAACCTACATAATCCAAGTGCCCGCTAGGCAACCTACACAGTCCAAGTGCCCGTTAGTTAACCTAGAGAGTCAAAGTGCCTGCTAGGTAACCTAGATAGTCCAAGTGCTCGCTAGGTAACCTACATAGTCCAAGTGCCCGCTTGGTAAGCTAAATAGTCCAAATGCCCGCTAGGGAAACTACATAGTCCAAGTGCCCACTAGTTAACCTAGATAGTCCAAGTGCCTGCTAGTAAACCTACATAATCCATGGGCCCGCTAGTTAACCTATACAGTGCATGGGCCCGCTAGTTAACCTAGATCGTGCAAGTGTCCGCTAGTTAACCTATATAGTTCAAGTGCCCGCTAGTTAATCTATATACCAAGTGCCTGCTACGTAACCTAGATAGTCCAAGTGCCCGCTAGCGAACGTACATAGTCCCAGTGCCCGCTAGGTAACCTAGATAGTGCAAGTGCCCACTAGTTAACCTAGACAGTTCAAGTACCCGCTAGGTAACCTAGATCGTCCAAGGGCCCCCTAATTAGACTACATAGTCCAAGTGCCCTTTAGGTAACCTAGATAGTCCAAGTGCCCATTCGGTAACCTAGATAGTCCATGTGCCCTTTAGGGAACCTAGATAGTCCAAGCGCCTGTTAGTAAACCTACATAGTCCATGGGCCCGCTAGTTAACCTACATATTCCAAGTGCCCACTAGTTAACCTACATAATCTAAGTGCCCGTTAGCTAACCTAGATAGTCCAAGGGACCGCTAGTTGACCTACATAGTCCAAGTGCCAACTAGGTATCTTAGATGGTACAAGTGCCCGCTAGGGAACCTAAATAGTCCAAGTTCCTGTTAGCTAACCTAGATAGTCCAAGTGGCGGCTAGGTAACCTACATAGTCCATGTGCCATTCGTTAACCTAGATAATCCAAGTGCCCGCTAGTTAACCTACATAGTCCAAGTGCCCGAAAGGGAACCTACATAATCCAAGTGCCCGCTAGGCAACCTACATAGTCCAAGTGCCCGATCGTTAAGCTAGAAGTCCAAGTGCCCGCTATGTAACCTAGACAGTCCAAGTGCCCGCTAGGTTACCTGCATAGTCCAAGTGCCCGTTCGTTAACCTAGATATTCCAAGTGCCTGCTAGGGAACCTATATTGTCCAAGTGCTATCTAGGTAACCTAGATAGTCCAAGGGCCCGCTAGTTAACCTACATAGTCCTAGGGCTCGCTTGTTAACTTTGATAGTCCAAGTGCCCCTTAGTTAACCTAGATCGTCCAAGTGCCCGCTAGTTAACCTAGATCGTCCAAGTACTGGCTAGTTAACCTACATCGTCCAAGGGCCCACTAGTTAACCTAGATCGTCCAAGTGTCCGCTAGTTAACCTATATAGTCCAAGTGCCCGCTAGTTAATCTATATACCAAGTGCCCGCCACGTAACCTAGATAGTCCAAGTGCCCGCTAGCGAACGTACATAGTCCCAGTGCCCGCTAGGTAACCTAGATAGTGCAAGTGCCCGCTAGTTAACCTAGAAAGTTCAATTACCCGCTAGGTAACCTAGATCGTCCAAGGCCCCCTAATTAGCCTACATAGTCCAAGTGCCCTTTAGGTAACCTAGATAGTCCAAGTGCCCTTTAGGGAACCTAGATGGTCCAATCGCCTGTTAGTAAACCTACATAGTCCATGGGCCCGCTACTTAACCTACATATTCCAAGTGCCCACTAGTTAACCTACATAATCTAAGTGCCCGTTAGCTAACCTAGATAGTCCAAGGGACCGCTAGTTGACCTACATAGTCCAAGTGCCAACTAGGTATCTTAGATGGTACAAGTGCCCGCTAGGGAACCTAAATAGTCCAAGTTCCTGTTAGCTAACCTAGATAGTCCAAGTGGCGGCTAGGTAACCTACATAGTCCATGTGCCGTTCGTTAACCTAGATAATCCAAGTGCCCGCTAGGTAACCTAGACAGTCCAAGTGCCCGCTAGTTAACCTACATAGTCCAAGTGCCCGAAAGGGAACCTACATAATCCAAGTGCCCGCTAGGCAACCTACATAGTCCAAGTGCCCGTTAGTTAACCTAGATAGTCAAAGTGCCTGCTAGGTAACCTAGATAGTCCAAGTGCTCGCTAGGTAACCTACATAGTCCAAGTGCCCGCTTGGTAACCTAAATAGTCCAAATGCCCGCTAGGGAAACTACATAGTCCATGTGCCCGCTAGTTAACCTAGATAGTCCAAGTGCCTGCTAGTAAACCTACATAATCCATGGGCCCGCTAGTTAACCTACATAGTGCATGGGCCCGCTAGTTAACCTAGATCGTGCAAGTGTCCGCTAGTTAACCTACATAGTCCACGTGCCTGCAAGGTAAACTAGATATTCCAAGTGCCCGCTAGTTAACCTAGATAGTCCTAGTGCCCGTTAGTTAACCTAGATAGTCCTAGTGCCCGTTAGTTAACCTAGGTAGTCCAAGTGCCCACTAGGGGACGTACATAGTCCAAGTCCCCGCTAGGTAACCTAGATAGTTCTAGTGCCCGTTACCTAACCTAGATAGTCCATGTGGCCTTTAGGGAACCTAGATAGTCCAAGCGCCTGTTAGTAAACCTACATAGTCAATGGGCCCGCTAGTTAACCTACATATTCCAAGTGCCCACTAGTTAACCTACACAATCTAAGTGCCCGTTAGCTAACCTAGATAGTCCAAGGGACCGCTAGTTGACCTACATAGTCCAAGTGCCAACTAGGTATCTTAGATGGTACAAGTGCCCGCTAGGGAACCTAAATAGTCCAAGTTCCTGTTATCTAACCTAGATAGTCCAAGTGGCGGCTAGGTAACATACATAGTCCATGTGCCCGTTCGTTAACCTAGATACTCCAAGTGCCCGCTAGGTAACCTAGACAGTCCAAGTGCCCGCTAGTTAACCTACATAGTCCAAGTGCCCGAAAGGGAACCGACATAATCCAAGTGCCCGCTAGGCAACCTACACAGTCCAAGTGCCCGTTAGTTAACCTAGAGAGTCAAAGTGCCTGCTAGGTAACCTAGATAGTCCAAGTGCTCGCTAGGTAACCTACATAGTCCAAGTGCCCGCTTGGTAACCTAAATAGTCCAAATGCCCGCTAGGGAAACTACATAGTCCAAGTGCCCGCTAGTTAACCTAGATAGTCCAAGTGCCTGCTAGTAAACCTACATAATCCATGGGCCCGCTAGTTAACCTATACAGTGCAAGGGCCCGCTAGTTAACCTAGATCGTGCAAGTGTCCGCTAGTTAACCTATATAGTCCAAGTGCCCGCTAGTTAATCTATATACCAAGTGCCCGCTACGTAACCTAGATAGTCCAAGTGCCCGCTAGCGAACGTACATAGTCCCAGTGCCCGCTAGGTAACCTAGATAGTGCAAGTGCCCACTAGTTAACCTAGAAAGTTCAAGTACCCGCTAGGTAACCTAGATCGTCCAAGGGCCCCCTAATTAACCTACATAGTCCAAGTGCCCGTTAGGTAACCTAGATAGTCCAAGTGCCTGTTAGTAAACCTACATAGTCCATGGGCCCGCTAGTTAACCTACATATTCCAAGTGCCCACTAGTTAACCTACATAATCTAAGTGCCCGTTAGCTAACCTATATAGTCCAAGGGACCGCTAGTTGACCTACATAGTCCAAGTGCCAACTAGGTATCTTAGATGGTACAAGTGCCCGCTAGGGAACCTAAATAGTCCAAGTTCCTGTTAGCTAACCTAGATAGTCCAAGTGGCGGCTAGGTAACCTACATAGTCCATGTGCCGTTCGTTAACCTAGATAATCCAAGTGCCCGCTAGGTAACCTACATAGTCCAAGTGCCCGAAAGGGAACCTGCATAATCCAAGTGCCCGCTAGGCAACCTACATAGTCCAAGTGCCCGTTAGTTAACCTAGATAGTCAAAGTGCCTGCTAGGTAACCTAGATTGTCCAAGTGCTCGCTAGGTAACCTACATAGTCCAAGTGCCCGCTTGGTAACCTAAATAGTCCAAATGCCCGCTAGGGAAACTACATAGTCCAAGTGCCCGCTAGTTAACCTAGATAGTCCAAGTGCCTGCTAGTAAACCTACATAATCCATGGGCCCGCTAGTTAACCGACATAGTGCAAGGGCCCGCTAGTTAACCTAGATCGTGCAAGTGTCTGCTAGTTAACCTACATAGTCCAAGTGCCCGCTAGGTAACCTAGATAGTCCAAGTGCACGCTAGTTAACTTAGATAGTCCTAGTGCCCACTAGGGGACGTACATAGTCCAAGTGCCCGCTAGGTAACCTAGATAGTTCTAGTGCCCGTTACCTAACCTAGATAGTCCAAGTGCCCGCTAGGCAACCTACATAGCCCAAGTGCCCGATCGTTAACCTAGAAGTCCAAGTGCCCGCTATGTAACCTAGACAGTCCAAGTGCCCGCTAGGTTACCTGCATAGTCCAAGTGCCCGTTCGTTAACCTAGATATTCCAAGTGCCTGCTAGGGAACCTATATAGTCCAAGTGCTATCTAGGTAACCTAGATAGTCCAAGGGCCCGCTAGTTAACATACATAGTCCAAGGGCTCGCTTGTTAACTTTGATAGTCCAAGTGCCCCTTAGTTAACCTAGATCGTCCAAGTACTGGCTAGTTAACCTACATCGTCCAGTGCCTGCTAGGTAACCTAGATATTCCAAGTGCTCGCTAGGTAACCTACATAGTCCAAGTGCCTGCTACGGAACATATATAGTCCAAGTGCCCGCTAGGGAACCTACATAGTCCAAGTGCCCGCTAGGGAATCTACATAGTCCAAGGCCCGCTAATTAATGTAGATAGTCCAAGTGCTGCTAGTTAATCTACATAGTCCCAGGGCCCGCTAGTTAACCTACATAGTCCAAGTACCCGCTAGTTAACCTAGATCTTCCAAGTGTCCGCTAGTTAACCTACAGAGTCCAAGTGCCCGCTAGGTAACCTAGATAGTCCAAGGGCCCGCTAGGTAACCTACATTGTCCTAGTGCCCCCTAGTTAACATACATTCTCCAAGTGCCACACAGGGAACCTACATATTCCAAGTGCCCGCTAGGTAACCTACATAGTCCAAATGCCCGCTAGTTAACCTACATAGTCCAAGTGCCTGATAGGGAACCTACATAATCCAAGTGCCCGCTAGGGAAGCTACATATTCCAAGTGCCCTTTAGGTAACCTAGATAGTCCAAATGTCCGCTAGGGAACCCATATAATCCAAGTGCCCTCTAGGGAACTTACATAGTCTAAAGGCCCGCTAGGGAACATACATAGTCCTAGTGCCCCCTAGTTAACCTAAATTCTCCAAGTGCCCGTTAGTTAACCTAGATAGTCCAAGTGCCCGCTAGGTAACCTAGATAGTCCTAGTGCCCATTAGTTAACCTAGATAGTCCAAGTGCCCACTAGGGGACGTACACAGTCCAAGTGCCCGCTAGGTAACCTAGATAGTTCTAGTGCCCATTACCTAACCTAAATAGTCCAAGTGCCCGCTAGGCAACCTACATAGTCCAAGTGCCCGATCGTTAACCTAGAAGTCCAAGTGCCCGCTATGTAACCTAGACAGTCCAAGTGCCCGCTAGGTTACCTGCATAGTCCAAGTGCCCGTTCGTTAACCTAGGTATTCCAAGTGCCTGCTAGGGAACCTATATAGTCCAAGTGCTATCTAGGTAACCTAGATAGTCCAATGGCCCGCTAGTTAACCTACATAGTCTTAGGGCTCGCTTGTTAACTTTGATAGTCCAAGTGCCCCTTAGTTAACCTAGATCGTCCAAGTGCCCGCTAGTTAACCTAGATCGTCCAAGTACTGGCTAGTTAACATACATCGTCCAAGGGCCCACTAGTTAACCTAGATCGTCCAAGTGTCCTCCAGTTAACCTACATAGTCCAAGTTCCCCCTAGGTAACCTACATAGGGCAAGTGTCTGCTAGGTAACCTACATAGTCCAAGCGCCCGCTAGTTAACCTAGATAGTCCAAGTGCCCGCAAGGTAACCTACATAGTGCAAGTGTCCGCTAGTTAACCTAAGTAGTCCAAGGGCCCGCTAATTAACATACATAGTCCAAGTGCCCGGTAGTTAACTTACATAGTTCAAGTGTCCGTAGGGAAAATACATAGTCCAAGTGCCCGCTAGGGAACATATATAGTCCAAGTGCCCGCTAGGGAACCTAGATAATCCAAGTGCCCGCTAGGGAATCTACATAGTCCAAGGCCCGCTAATTAACGTAAATAGTCCAAGTGCTGCTAGTTAATCTACATAGTCCAAGGGCCCGCAAGTTAGCCTACATAATCCAAGTACACTCTAGTTAACCTAGACCATCCAAGTGTCCGCTAGTTAACCTACAGAGTCCAAGTGCCTGCTAGGGAACGTACATTGTCCAAGTGCCCGCTAGGTAACCTAGATAGTCCAAGTGCCCGCTAGTTAACCTACATAGTCCAAGTGCCCGCTAGTTAACCTACATAGTCCAAGTGCCCGCTAGGTAACCTAGATAGTCCAAGGGCCCTCTAGGTAACCTACATAGTCCAAGTGCCTGCTAGGTAACTTAGATAGTCCAAGGGCCCGCTAGGTAACCTACATTGTCCTAGTGCCCCCTAGTTAACATACATTCTCCAAGTGCCACACAGGGAACCTACATATTCCAAGTGCCCGCTAGTTAACCTACATAGTCCAAGTGCCTGCTAGGTAACCTAGATAGTCCAAGTGCCCGCTAGTTAACCTACATAGTCCAAGTGCCTGCTAGGTAACCTAGATAGTCCAAGGGCCCGCTAGGTAACCTACATTGTCCTAGTGCCCCCTAGTTAACATACATTCTCCAAGTGCCACACAGGGAACCTACATATTCCAAGTGCCCGCTAGGTAACCTACATAGTCCAAATGCCCGCTAGTTAACCTACATAGTCCAAGTGCCTGATAGGGAACCTACATAATCCAAGTGCCCGCTAGGGAAGCTACATATTCCAAGTGCCCTTTAGGTAACCTAGATAGTCCAAATGTCCGCTAGGGAACCCATATAATCCAAGTGCCCGCTAGGGAACTTACATAGTCTAAAGGCCCGCTAGGGAACCTAAATAGTCCTAGTGCCCCCTAGTTAACCTACATTCTCCAAGTGCCCGTTAGTTAACCTAGATAGTCCAAGTGCCCGCTAGGTAACCTAGATAGTCCTAGTGCCCGTTAGTTAACCTAGATAGTCCAAGTCCCCACTAGGGGACGTACATATTCCAAGTGCCCGCTAGGTAACCTAGATAGTTCTAGTGCCCGTTACCTAACCTAGATAGTCCAAGTGCCCGCTAGGCAACCTACATAGTCCAAGTGCCCGATCGTTAACCTAGAAGTCCAAGTGCCCGCTATGTAACCTGGACAGTCCAAGTGCCCGCTAGGTTACCTGCATAGTCCAAGTGCCCGTTCGTTAACCTAGATATTCCAAGTGCCTGCTAGGGAACATATATAGTCCAAGTGCTATCTAGGTAACCTAGATAGTCCAAGGGCCCGCTAGTTAACCTACATAGTCCTAGGGCTCGCTTGTTAACTTTGATAGTCCAAGTGCCCCTTAGTTAACCTAGATCGTCCAAGTGCCCGCTAGTTAACCTAGATCGTCCAAGTACTGGCTAGTTAACCTACATCGTCCAAGGGTCCACTAGTTAACCTAGATCGTCCAAGTGTCCGCTAGTTAACCTATATAGTCCAAGTGCCCGCTAGTTAATCTATATACCAAGTGCCCGCTACGTAACCTAGATAGTCCAAGTGCCCGCTAGCGAACGTACAGAGTCCCAGTGCCTGCTAGGTAACCTAGATAGTGCATGTGCCCGCTAGTTAACCTAGAAAGTTCAAGTACCCGCTAGGTAACCTAGATCGTCCAAGGGCCCCCTAATTAGCCTACATAGTCCAAGTGCCCTTTAGGTAACCTAGATAGTCCAAGTGCCCGTTCGGTAACCTAGATAGTCCATGTGCCCTTTGGGGAACCTAGATAGTCCAAGCGCCTGTTAGTAAACCTATATAGTCCATGGGCCCGCTAGTTAACCTACATATTCCAAGTGCCCATTAGTTAACCTACATAATCTAAGTGCCCGTTAGCTAACCTAGATAGTCCAAGGGACCGCTAGTTGACCTACATAGTCCAAGTGCCAACTAGGTATCTTAGATGGTACAAGTGCCCGCTAGGGAACCTAAATAGTCCAAGTTCCTGTTAGCTAACCTAGATAATCCAAGTGGCGGCTAGGTAACCTACATAGTCCATGTGCCCGTTCGTTAACCTAGATACTCCAAGTGCCTGCTAGGGAACCTATATAGTCCAAGTGCTATCTAGGTACCCTAGATAGTCCAATGGCCCGCTAGTTAACCTACATAGTCTTAGGGCTCGCTTGTTAACTTTGATAGTCCAAGTGCCCCTTAGTTAACCTAGATCGTCCAAGTGCCCGCTAGTTAACCTAGATCGTCCAAGTACTGGCTAGTTAACATACATCGTCCAAGGGCCCACTAGTTAACCTAGATCGTCCAAGTGTCCTCCAGTTAACCTACATAGTCCAAGTTCCCCCTAGGTAACCTACATAGGGCAAGTGTCTGCTAGGTAACCTACATAGTCCAAGCGCCCGCTAGTTAACCTAGATAGTCCAAGTGCCCGCAAGGTAACCTACATAGTGCAAGTGTCCGCTAGTTAACCTAAGTAGTCCAAGGGCCCGCTAATTAACATACATAGTCCAAGTGCCCGGTAGTTAACTTACATAGTTCAAGTGTCCGTAGGGAAAATACATAGTCCAAGTGCCCGCTAGGGAACATATATAGTCCAAGTGCCCGCTAGGGAACCTAGATAATCCAAGTGCCCGCTAGGGAATCTACATAGTCCAAGGCCCGCTAATTAACGTAAATAGTCCAAGTGCTGCTAGTTAATCTACATAGTCCAAGGGCCCGCAAGTTAGCCTACATAATCCAAGTACACTCTAGTTAACCTAGACCATCCAAGTGTCCGCTAGTTAACCTACAGAGTCCAAGTGCCCGCTAGGGAACGTACATAGTCCAAGTGCCCGCTAGGTAACCTAGATAGTCCAAGTGCCCGCTAGTTAACCTACATAGTCCAAGTGCCCGCTAGTTAACCTACATAGTCCAAGTGCCCGCTAGGTAACCTAGATAGTCCAAGGGCCCTCTAGGTAACCTACATAGTCCAAGTGCCTGCTAGGTAACTTAGATAGTCCAAGGGCCCGCTAGGTAACCTACATTGTCCTAGTGCCCCCTAGTTAACATACATTCTCCAAGTGCCACACAGGGAACCTACATATTCCAAGTGCCCGCTAGTTAACCTACATAGTCCAAGTGCCTGCTAGGTAACCTAGATAGTCCAAGTGCCCGCTAGTTAACCTACATAGTCCAAGTGCCTGCTAGGTAACCTAGATAGTCCAAGGGCCCGCTAGGTAACCTACATTGTCCTAGTGCCCCCTAGTTAACATACATTCTCCAAGTGCCACACAGGGAACCTACATATTCCAAGTGCCCGCTAGGTAACCTACATAGTCCAAATGCCCGCTAGTTAACCTACATAGTCCAAGTGCCTGATAGGGAACCTACATAATCCAAGTGCCCGCTAGGGAAGCTACATATTCCAAGTGCCCTTTAGGTAACCTAGATAGTCCAAATGTCCGCTAGGGAACCCATATAATCCAAGTGCCCGCTAGGGAACTTACATAGTCTAAAGGCCCGCTAGGGAACCTACATAGTCGTAGTGCCCCCTAGTTAACCTACATTCTCCAAGTGCCCGTTAGTTAACCTAGATAGTCCAAGTGCCCGCTAGGTAACCTAGATAGTCCTAGTGCCCGTTAGTTAACCTAGATAGTCCAAGTGCCCACTAGGGGACGTACATATTCCAAGTGCCCGCTAGGTAACCTAGATAGTTCTAGTGCCCGTTACCTAACCTAGATAGTCCAAGTGCCCGCTAGGCAACCTACATAGTCCAAGTGCCCGATCGTTAACCTAGAAGTCCAAGTGCCCGCTATGTAACCTAGACAGTCCAAGTGCCCGCTAGGTTACCTGCATAGTCCAAGTGCCCGTTCGTTAACCTAGATATTCCAAGTGCCTGCTAGGGAACATATATAGTCCAAGTGCTATCTAGGTAACCTAGATAGTCCAAGGGCCCGCTAGTTAACCTACATAGTCCTAGGGCTCGCTTGTTAACTTTGATAGTCCAAGTGCCCCTTAGTTAACCTAGATCGTCCAAGTGCCCGCTAGTTAACCTAGATCGTCCAAGTACTGGCTAGTTAACCTACATCGTCCAAGGGTCCACTAGTTAACCTAGATCGTCCAAGTGTCCGCTAGTTAACCTATATAGTCCAAGTGCCCGCTAGTTAATCTATATACCAAGTGCCCGCTACGTAACCTAGATAGTCCAAGTGCCCGCTAGCGAACGTACAGAGTCCCAGTGCCTGCTAGGTAACCTAGATAGTGCATGTGCCTGCTAGTTAACCTAGAAAGTTCAAGTACCCGCTAGGTAACCTAGATCGTCCAAGGGCCCCCTAATTAGCCTACATAGTCCAAGTGCCCTTTAGGTAACCTAGATAGTCCAAGTGCCCGTTCGGTAACCTAGATAGTCCATGTGCCCTTTAGGGAACCTATATAGTCCAAGCGCCTGTTAGTAAACCTATATAGTCCATGGGCCCGCTAGTTAACCTACATATTCCAAGTGCCCATTAGTTAACCTACATAATCTAAGTGCCCGTTAGCTAACCTAGATAGTCCAAGGGACCGCTAGTTGACCTACATAGTCCAAGTGCCAACTAGGTATCTTAGATGGTACAAGTGCCCGCTAGGGAACCTAAATAGTCCAAGTTCCTGTTAGCTAACCTAGATAATCCAAGTGGCGGCTAGGTAACCTACATAGTCCATGTGCCCGTTCGTTAACCTAGATACTCCAAGTGCCCGCTAGGTAACCTAGACAGTCCAAGTGCCCGCTAGTTAACCTACGTAGTCCAAGTGCCCGAAAGGGAACCTACATAATCCAAGTGCCCGCTAGGCAACCTACATAGTCCAAGTGCCCGTTAGTTAACCTAGAGAGTCAAAGTGCCTGCTAGGTAACCTAGATAGTCCAAGTGCTCCCAAGGTAACCTACATAGTCCAAGTGCCCGCTTGGTAACCTAAATAGTCCAAATGCCCGCCAGGGAAACTACATAGTCCAAGTGCCCGCTACTTAACCTATAAAGTCCAAGTGCCTGCTAGTAAACCTACATAATCCATGGGCCCGCTAGTTAACCTACATAGTGGAAGGGCCCGCTGGTTTACCTAGATCGTGCAAGTGTCCGCTAGTTAACCTATATAGTCCTAGTGCCCGCTAGTTAATCTATATACCAAGTGCCCGCTACGTAACCTAGATAGTCCAAGTGCCCATTCGGTAACCTAGATAGTCCATGTGCCCTTTAGGGAACCTAGATAGTCCAAGCGCCTGTTAGAAAACCTACATAGTCCATGGGCCCGCTAGTTAACCTACATATTCCAAGTGCCCACTAGTTAACCTACATAATCTAAGTGCCCGTTAGCTAACCTAGATAGTCCAAGGGACCGCTTGTTGACCTACATAGTCCAAGTGCCAACTAGGTATCTTAGATGGTACAAGTGCCCGCTAGGGAACCTAAATAGTCCAAGTTCTTGTTAGCTAACCTAGATAGTCCAAGTGGCGGCTAGGTAACCTACATAGTCCATGTGCCCGTTCATTAACCTAGATACTCCAAGTGCCCGCTAGGTAACCTAGACAGTCCAAGTGCCCGCTACTTAACCTACATAGTCCAAGTGCCCGAAAGACAACCTACATAATCCAAGTGCCCGCTAGGCAACCTACACAGTCCAAGTGCCCGTTAGTTAACCTAGAGAGTCAAAGTGCCTGCTAGGTAACCTAGATAGTCCAAGTGCTCGCTAGGTAACCTACATAGTCCAACTGCCCGCTTGGTAAGCTAAATAGTCCAAATGCCCGCTAGGGAAACTACATAGTCCAAGTGCCCGCTAGTTAACCTAGATAGTCCAAGTGCCTGCAAGTAAACCTACGTAATCCATGGGCCCGCTAGTTAACCTATACAGTGCATGGGCCCGCTAGTTAACCTTGATCGTGCAAGTGTCCGCTAGTTAACCTATATAGTCCAAGTGCCCGCTAGTTAATCTATATACCAAGTGCCTGCTACGTAACCTGATAGTCCAAGTGCCCGCTAGCGAACGTACATAGTCCCAGTGCCCGCTAGGTAACCTAGATAGTGCAAGTGCCCACTAGTTAACCTAGAAAGTTCAATTACCCGCTAGGTAACCTAGATCGTCCAAGCGCCCCCTAATTAGCCTACATAGTCCAAGTCCCCTTAGGTAACCTAGATAGTCCAAGTGCCCATTCGGTAACCTACATAGTCCATGTGCCCTTTAGGGAACCTAGATAGTCCAAGCGCCTGTTAGTAAACCTACATAGTCCATGGGCCCGCTAGTTAACCTACATATTCCAAGTGCCCACTAGTTAACCTACATAATCTAAGTGCCCGTTAGCTAACCTAGATAGTCCAAGGGACCGCTAGTTGACCTACATAGTCCAAGTGCCAACTAGGTATCTTAGATGGTACAAGTGCCCGCTAGGGAACCTAAATAGTCCAAGTTCCTGTTAGCTAACCTAGATAGTCCAAGTGGCGGCTAGGTAACCTACATAGTCCATGTGCCATTCGTTAACCTAGATAATCCAAGTGCCCGCTAGGTAACCTAGACAGTCCAAGTGCCCGCTAGTTAACCTACATAGTCCAAGTGCCCGAAAGGGAACCTACATAATCCAAGTGCCCGTTAGTTAACCTAGATAGTCAAAGTGCCTGCTAGGTAACCTAGATAGTCCAAGTGCTCGCTAGGTAACCTACATAGTCCAAGTGCCCGCTTGGTAACCTAAATACTCCAAATGCCCGCTAGGGAAACTACATAGTCCAAGTGCCCGCTAGTTAACCTAGATAGTCCAAGTGCCTGCTAGTAAACCTACATAATCCATGGGCCCGCTAGTTAACCTAGATCGTGCAATTGTCCGCTAGTTAACCTACATAGTCCAAGTGCCCGCTAGTTAACCTAGATAGTCCTAGTGCCCGTTAGTTAACCTAGATAGTCCTAGTGTCCGATAGTTAACCTAGATAGTCCAAGTGCCCAGTAGGGGAAGTACATAGTCCAAGTGCCCGCTAGATAACCTAGATAGTTCTAGTGCCCGTTACCTAACCTAGATTGTCCAAGTGCCCGCTAGGCAACCTACATAGTCCAAGTGCCCGATCGTTAACCTAGAAGTCCAAGTGCCCGCTATGTAACCTAGACAGTCCAAGTGCCCGCTAGGTTACCTGCATAGTCCAAGTGCCCGTTCGTTAACCTAGATATTCCAAGTGCCTCCTGGGAACCTATATAGTCCAAGTGCTATCTAGGTAACCTAGATAGTCCAAGGGCCCGCTAGTTAATCTACATAGTCCTAGGGCTCGCTTGTTAACTTTGATAGTCCAAGTGCCCCTTAGTTAACCTAGATCGTCCAAGTGCCCGCTAGTTAACCTAGATCGTCCAAGTACTGGCTAGTTAACCTACATCGTCCAAGGGCCCACTAGTTAACTTAGATCGTCCAAGTGTCCGCTAGTTAACCTATATAGTCCAAGTGCCCGCTAGTTAATCTATATACCAAGTGCCCGCTACGTAACCTAGATAGTCCAAGTGCCCGCTAGCGAACGTACATAGTCCCAGTGCCCGCTAGGTAACCTAGATAGTGCAAGTGCCCGCTAGTTAACCTAGAAAGTTCAATTACCCGCTAGGTAACCTAGATCGTCCAAGGGCCCCCTAATTAGCCTACATAGTCCAAGTGCCCTTTAGGTAACCTAGATAGTCCAAGTGCCCTTTAGGGAACCTAGATAGTCCAAGCGCCTGTTAGTAAACCTACATAGTCCATGGGCCCGCTAGTTAACCTACATAGTGCAAGGGCCCGCTAGTTAACCTAGATCGTGCAAGTGTCCGCTAGTTAACCTACATAGTCCAAGTGCCTGCAAGGTAAACTAGATATTCCAAGTGCCCGCAAGTTAAACTAGATAGTCCTAGTGCCCGTTAGTTAACCTAGATAGTCCTAGAGCCCGTTAGTTAACCTAGATAGTCCAAGTGCCCACTAGGGGACGTACATAGTCCAAGTGCCCGCTAGGTAACCTAGATAGTTCTAGTGCCCGTTACGTAACCTAGATAGTCCATGTGCCCTTTAGGGAACCTAGATAGTCCAAGCGCCTGTTAGTAAACCTACATAGTCCATGGGCCCGCTAGTTAACCTACATATTCCAAGTGCCCACTAGTTAACCTACACAATCTAAGTGCCCGTTAGCTAACCTAGATAGTCCAAGGGACCGCTAGTTGACCTACATAGTCCAAGTGCCAACTAGGTATCTTAGATGGTACAAGTGCCCGCTAGGGAACCTAAATAGTCCAAGTTCCTGTTAGCTAACCTAGATAGTCCAAGTGGCGGCTAGGTAACATACATAGTCCATGTGCCCGTTCGTTAACCTAGATACTCCAAGTGCCCGCTAGGTAACCTAGACAGTCCAAGTGCCCACTAGTTAACCTACATAGTCCAAGTGCCCGAAAGGGAACCGACATAATCCAAGTGCCCGCTAGGCAACCTACACAGTCCAAGTGCCCGTTAGTTAACCTAGAGAGTCAAAGTGCCTGCTAGGTAACCTAGATAGTCCAAGTGCTCGCTAGGTAACCTACATAGTCCAAGTGCCCGCTTGGTAACCTAAATAGTCCAAATGCCCGCTAGGGAAACTACATAGTCCAAGTGCCCGCTAGTTAACCTAGATAGTCCAAGTGCCTGCTAGTAAACCTACATAATCCATGGGCCCGCTAGTTAACCTATACAGTGCAAGGGCCCGCTAGTTAACCTAGATCGTGCAAGTGTCCGCTAGTTAACCTATATAGTCCAAGTGCCCGCTAGTTAATCTATATACCAAGTGCCCGCTACGTAACCTAGATAGTCCAAGTGCCCGCTAGCGAACGTACATAGTCCCAGTGCCCGCTAGGTAACCTAGATAGTGCAAGTGCCCACTAGTTAACCTAGAAAGTTCAAGTACCCGCTAGGTAACCTAGATCGTCCAAGGGCCCCCTAATTAGCCTACATAGTCCAAGTGCCCGTTAGGTAACCTAGATAGTCCAAGTGCCCGTTCGGTAACCTAGAAGGTCCATGTGCCCTTTAGCGAACCTAGATAGTCCAAGTGCCTGTTAGTAAACCTACATAGTCCATGGGCCCGCTAGTTAACCTACATATTCCAAGTGCCCACTAGTTAACCTACATAATCTAAGTGCCCGTTAGCTAACCTAGATAGTCCAAGGGACCGCTAGTTGACCTACATAGTCCAAGTGCCAACTAGGTATCTTAGATGGTACAAGTGCCCGCTAGGGAACCTAAATAGTCCAAGTTCCTGTTAGCTAACCTAGATAGTCCAAGTGGCGGCTAGGTAACCTACATAGTCCATGTGCCGTTCGTTAACCTAGATAATCCAAGTGCCCGCTAGGTAACCTAGACAGTCCAAGTGCCCGCTAGTTAACCTACATAGTGCAAGTGCCCGAAAGGGAACCTGCATAATCAAAGTGCCCGCTAGGCAACCTACATAGTCCAAGTGCCTGTTAATTAACCTAGATAGTCAAAGTGCCTGCTAGGTAACCTAGATTGTCCAAGTGCTCGCTAGGTAAACTACATAGTCCAAGTGCCCGCTTGGTAACCTAAATAGTCCAAATGCCCGCTAGGGAAACTACATAGTCCAAGTGCCCGCTAGTTAACCTAGATAGTCCAAGTGCCTGCTAGTAAACCTACATAATCCATGGGCCCGCTAGTTAACCTACATAGTGCAAGGGCCCGCTAGTTAACCTAGATCGTGCAAGTGTCTGCTAGTTAACCTACATAGTCCAAGTGCCCGCTAGGTAACCTAGATAGTCCAAGTGCCCGCTAGTTAACCTAGATAGTCCTAGTGCCCAATAGGGGACGTACATAGTCCAAGTGCCCGCTAGGTAACCTAGATAGTTCTAGTGCCCGTTACCTAATCTAGATAGTCCAAGTGCCCGCTAGGCAACCTACATAGTCCAAGTGCCCGATCGTTAACCTAGAAGTCCAAGTGCCCGCTATGTAACCTAGACAGTCCAAGTGCCCGCTAGGTTACCTGCATAGTCCAAGTGCCCGTTCGTTAACCTAGATATTCCAAGTGCCTGCTAGGGAACCTATATAGTCCAAGTGCTATCTAGGTAACCTAGATAGTCCAAGGGCCCGCTAGTTAACCTACATAGTCCAAGGGCTCGCTTGTTAACTTTGATAGTCCAAGTGCCCCTTAGTTAACCTAGATCGTCCAAGTACTGGCTAGTTAACCTACATCGTCCAAGTGCCTGCTAGGTAACCTAGATATTCCAAGTGCTCGCTAGGTAACCTACATAGTCCAAGTGCCCGCTAGGGAACATATATAGTCCAAGTGCCCGCTAGGGAACCTACATAATCCAAGTGCCCACTAGGGAATCTACATAGTCCAAGGCCCGCTAATTAACGTAGATAGTCCAAGTGCTGCTAGTTAATCTACATAGTCCAAGGGCCCGCTAGTTAACCTACATAGTCCAAGTACCCGCTAGTTAACCTAGATCTTCCAAGTGTCCGCTAGTTAACCTACAGAGTCCAAGTGCCCGCTAGGGAACGTACATAGTCCAAGTGCCCGCTAGGTAACCTAGATAGTCCAAGTGCCCGCTAGTTAACCTACATAGTCCAAGTGCCTGCTAGGTAACCTAGATAGTCCAAGGGCCCGCTAGGTAACCTACATTGTCCTAGTGCCCCCTAGTTAACTTACATTCTCCAAGTGCCACACAGGGAACCTACATATTCCAAGTGCCCGCTAGGTAACCTACATAGTCCAAATGCCCGCTAGTTAACCTACATAGTCCAAGTGCCTGATAGGGAACCTACATAATCCAAGTGCCCACTAGGGAAGCTACATATTCCAAGTGCCCTTTAGGTAACCTAGATAGTCCAAATGTCCGCTAGGGAACCCATATAATCCAAGTGCCCTCTAGGGAACTTACATAGTCTAAAGGCCCGCTAGGGAACATACATAGTCCTAGTGCCCCCTAGTTAACCTACATTCTCCACGTGCCCGTTAGTTACCCTAGATAGTCCAAGTGCCCGCTAGGTAACCTAGATAGTCCTAGTGCCCATTAGTTAACCTAGATAGTCCAAGTGCCCACTAGGGGACGTACACAGTCCAAGTGCCCGCTAGGTAACCTAGATAGTTCTAGTGCCCATTACCTAACCTAAATAGTCCAAGTGCCCGCTAGGCAACCTACATAGTCCAAGTGCCCGATTGTTAACCTAGAAGTCCAAGTGCCCGCTATGTAACCTAGACAGTCCAAGTGCCCGCTAGGTTACCTGCATAGTCCAAGTGCCCGTTCGATAACCTAGGTATTCCAAGTGCCTGCTAGGGAACCTATATAGTCCAAGTGCTATCTAGGTAACCTAGACAGTCCAATGGCCCGCTAGTTAACCTACATAGTCCTAGGGCTCGCTTGTTAACTTTGATAGTCCAAGTGCCCCTTAGTTAACCTAGATCGTCCAAGTGCCCGCTAGTTAACCTAGATCGTCCAAGTACTGGCTAGTTAACATACATCGTCCAAGGGCCCACTAGTTAACCTAGATCGTCCAAGTGTCCTCCAGTTAACCTACATAGTCCAAGTTCCCCCTAGGTAACCTACATAGGGCAAGTGTCTGTAGGTAACCTACATAGTCCAAGCGCCCGCTAGTTAACCTAGATAGTCCAAGTGCACGCAAGGTAACCTACATAGTGCAAGTGTCCGCTAGTTAACCTAAGTAGTCCAAGGGCCCGCTAATTAACATACATAGTCCAAGTGCCCGGTAGTTAACTTACATAGTTCAAGTGTCCGTAGGGAAAATACATAGTCCAAGTGCCCGCTAGGGAACATATATAGTCCAAGTGCCCGCTAGGGAACCTAGATAATCCAAGTGCCCGCTAGGGAATCTACATAGTCCAAGGCCCCCTAATTAACGTAGATAGTCCAAGTGCTGCTAGTTAATCTACATAGTCCAAGGGCCCGCAAGTTAGCCTACATAATCCAAGTACCCTCTAGTTAACCTAGACCATCCATGTGTCCGCTAGTTAACCTACAGAGTCCAAGTGCCCGCTAGGGAACGTACATAGTCCAAGTGCCCGCTAGGTAACCTAGATAGTCCAAGTGCCCGCTAGTTAACCTACATAGTCCAAGTGCCCGCTAGTTAACCTACATAGTCCAAGTGCCCGCTAGGTAACCTACATAGTCCAAGGGCCCTCTAGGTAACCTACATAGTCCAAGTGCCTGCTAGGTAACTTAGATAGTCCAAGGGCCCGCAAGGTAACCTACATTGTCCTAGTGCCCCCTAGTTAACATACATTCTCCAAGTGCCACACAGGGAACCTACATATTCCAAGTGCCCGCTAGTTAACCTACATAGTCCAAGTGCCTGCTAGGTAACCTAGATAGTCCAAGGGCCCACTAGGTATCCTACATTGTCCTAGTGCCCCCTAGTTAACATACATTCTCCAAGTGCCACACAGGGAACCTACATATTCCAAGTGCCCGCTTGGTAACCTACATAGTCCAAATGCCCGCTAGTTAACCTACATAGTCCAAGTGCCTGATAGGGAACCTATATAATTCAAGTGCCCGCTAGGGTAGCTACATATTCCAAGTGCCCTTTAGGTAACCTAGATAGTCCAAATGTCCGCTAGGGAACCCATATAATCCAAGTGCCCGCTAGGGAACTTACATAGTCTAAAGGCCCGCTAGGGAACCTACATAGTCCTAGTGCCCCCTAGTTAACCTACATTCTCCAAGTGCCCCTTAGTTAACCTAGATAGTCCAAGTGCCCGCTAGGTAACCTAGATAGTCCTAGTGCCCGTTAGTTAACCTAGATAGTCCAAGTGCCCACTAGGGGACGTACATAGTCCAAGTGCCCGCTAGGTAACCTAGATAGTTCTAGTGCCCGTTACCTAACCTAGATAGTCCAAGTGCCCGCTAGGCAACCTACATAGTCCAAGTGCCCGATCGTTAACCTAGAAGTCCAAGTGCCCGCTATGTAACCTAGACAGTCCAAGTGCCCGCTAGGTTACCTGCATAGTCCAAGTGCCCGTTCGTTAACCTAGATATTCCAAGTGCCTGCTAGGGAACCTATATAGTCCAAGTGCTATCTAGGTAACCTAGATAGTCCAAGGGCCCGCTAGTTAACCTACATAGTCCTAGGGCTCGCTTGTTAACTTTGATAGTCCATGTGCCCCTTAGTTAACCTAGATCGTCCAAGTGCCCGCTAGTTAACCTAGATCGTCCAAGTACTGGCTAGTTAACCTACATCGTCCAAGGGTCCACTAGTTAACATAGATCATCCAAGTGTCCGCTAGTTAACCTATATAGTCCAAGTGCCCGCTAGTTAATCTATATACCAAGTGCCCGCTACGTAACCTAGATAGTCCAAGTGCCCGCTAGCGAACGTACATAGTCCCAGTGCCTGCTAGGTAACCTAGATCGTCCAAGGGCCCCCTAATTAACCTACATAGTCCAAGTGCCCTTTAGGTAACCTAGATAGTCCAAATGCCCGTTCGGTAACCTAGATAGTCCATGTGCCCTTTAGGGAAACTAGATAGTCCAAGCGCCTGTTAGTAAACCTACATAGTCCATGGGCCCGCTAGTTAACCTACATATTCCAAGTGCCCATTAGTTAACCTACATAATCTAAGTGCCCGTTAGCTAACCTAGATAGTCCAAGGGACCGCTAGTTGACCTACATAGTCCAAGTGCCAACTAGGTATCTTAGATGGTACAAGTGCCCGCTAGGGAACCTAAATAGTCCAAGTTCCTGTTAGCTAACCTAGATAGTCCAAGTGGCGGCTAGGTAATCTACATAGTCCATGTGCCGTTCGTTAACCTAGATACTCCAAGTGCCCGCTAGGTAACCTAGACAGTCCAAGTGCCCGCTAGTTAACCTACATAGTCCAAGTGCCCGAAAGGGAACCTACATAATCCAAGTGCCCGCTAGGCAACCTACATAGTCCAAGTGCCTGTTAGATAACCTAGATAGTCAAAGTGCCTGCTAGGTAACCTAGATAGTCCAAGTGCTCGCTAGGTAACCTACATAGTCCAAGTGCCCGCTAGGGAACATATATAGTCCAAGTGCCCGCTAGGGAATGTACATAATCCAAGTGCCCGCTAGGGAATCTACATAGTCAAAGGCCCGCTAATTAACGTAGATAATCCAAGTGCTGCTAGTTAATCTACATAGTCCAAGGGCCCGCTAGTTAACCTACATAGTCCAAGTACCCGCTAGTTAACCTAGATCTTCCAAGTGTCCGCTAGTTAACCTACAGAGTCCAAGTGCCCGCTAGGGAACGTACATAGTCCAAGTGCCCGCTAGGTAACCTAGATAGTCCAAGTGCCCACTTGTTAACCTACATAGTCCAAGTGCCTGCTAGGTAACCTAGATAGTCCAAGGGCCCGCTAGGTAACCTACATTGTCCTAGTGCCCCCTAGTTAACATACATTCTCCAAGTGCCACACAGGGAACCTACATATTCCAAGTGCCCGCTAGGTAACCTACATAGTCCAAATGCCCGCTAGTTAACCTACATAGTCCAAGTGCCTGATAGGGAACCTACATAATCCAAGTGCCCGCTAGGGAAGCTACATATTCCAAGTGCCCTTTAGGTAACCTAGATAGTCCAAATGTCCGCTAGGGAACCCATATAATCCAAGTGCCCTCTAGGGAACTTACATAGTCTAAAGGCCCGCTAGGGAACATACATAGTCCTAGTGCCCCCTAGTTAACCTACATTCTCCACGTGCCCGTTAGTTAACCTAGATAGTCCAAGTGCCCGCTAGGTAACCTAGATAGTCCTTGTGCCCATTAGTTAACCTAGATAGTCCAAGTGCCCACTAGGGGACGTACATAGTTCAAGGGCCCGCTAGGTAACCTAGATAGTTCTAGTGCCCGTTACCTAACCTAGATAGTCCAAGTGCCCGCTAGGCAACCTACATAGTCCAAGTGCCCGATCATTAACCTAGAAGTCCAAGTGCCCGCTATGTAACCTAGACAGTCCAAGTGCCCGCTAGGTTACCTGCATAGTCCAAGTGCCCGTTCGTTAACCTAGATATTCCAAGTGCCTGCAAGGGAACCTATATAGTCCAAGTGCTATCTAGGTAACCTAGATAGTCCAATGGCCCGCTATTTAACCTACATAGTCCTAGGGCTCGCTTGTTAACTTTGATAGTCCAAGTGCCCCTTAGTTAACCTAGATCGTCCAAGTGCCCGCTAGTTAACCTAGATCGTCCAAGTACTGGCTAGTTAACCTACATCGTCCAAGGGTCCACTAGTTAACCTAGATCGTCCAAGTGTCCGCTAGTTAACCTATATAGTCCAAGTGCCCGCTAGTTAATCTATATACCAAGTGCCCGCTACGTAACCTAGATAGTCCAAGTGCCCGCTAGCGAACGTACAGAGTCCCAGTGCCTGCTAGGTAACCTAGATAGTGCATGTGCCCGCTAGTTAACCTAGAAAGTTCAAGTACCCGCTAGGTAACCTAGATCGTCCAAGGGCCCCCTAATTAGCCTACATAGTCCAAGTGCCCTTTAGGTAACCTAGATAGTCCAAGTGCCCGTTCGGTAACCTAGATAGTCCATGTGCCCTTTAGGGAACCTAGATAGTCCAAGCGCCTGTTAGTGAACCTACATAGTCCATGGGCCCGCTAGTTAACCTACATATTCCAAGTGCCCATTAGTTAACCTACATAATCTAAGTGCCCGTTAGCTAACCTAGATAGTCCAAGGGACCGCTAGTTGACCTACATAGTCCAAGTGCCAACTAGGTATCTTAGATGGTACAAGTGCCCGCTAGGGAACCTAAATAGTCCAAGTTCCTGTTAGCTAACCTAGATAGTCCAAGTGGCGGCTAGGTAATCTACATAGTCCATGTGCCGTTCGTTAACCTAGATACTCCAAGTGCCCGCTAGGTAACCTAGACAGTCCAAGTGCCCGCTAGTTAACCTACATAGTCCAAGTGCCCGAAAGGGAACCTACATAATCCAAGTGCCCGCTAGGCAACCTACATAGTCCAAGTGCCTGTTAGATAACCTAGATAGTCAAAGTGCCTGCTAGGTAACCTAGATATTCCAAGTGCTCGCTAGGTAACCTACATAGTCCAAGTGCCCGCTAGGGAACATATATAGTCCAAGTGCCCGCTAGGGAACCTACATAATCCAAGTGCCCGCTAGGGAATCTACATAGTCAAAGGCCCGCTAATTAACGTAGATAATCCAAGTGCTGCTAGTTAATCTACATAGTCCAAGGGCCCGCTAGTTAACCTACATAGTCCAAGTACCCGCTAGTTAACCTAGATCTTCCAAGTGTCCGCTAGTTAACCTACAGAGTCCAAGTGCCTGCTAGGGAACGTACATAGTCCAAGTGCCCGCTAGGTAACCTAGATAGTCCAAGTGCCCGCTAGTTAACCTACATAGTCCAAGTGCCTGCTAGGTAACCTAGATAGTCCAAGGGCCCGCTAGGTAACCTACATTGTCCTAGTGCCCCCTAGTTAACATACATTCTCCAAGTGCCACACAGGGAACCTACATATTCCAAGTGCCCGCTAGGTAACCTACATAGTCCAAATGCCCGCTAGTTAACCTACATAGTCCAAGTGCCTGATAGGGAACCTACATAATCCAAGTAACCGCTAGGGAAGCTACATATTCCAAGTGCCCTTTAGGTAACCTAGATAGTCCAAATGTCCGCTAGGGAACCCATATAATCCAAGTGCCCGCTAGGGAACTTACATAGTCTAAAGGCTCGCTAGGGAACCTACATAGTCCTAGTGCCCCCTAGTTAACCTACATTCTCCAAGTGCCCGTTAGTTAACCTAGATAGTCCAAGTGCCCGCTAGGTAACCTAGATAGTCCTAGTGCCCATTAGTTAACCTAGATAGTCCAAGTGCCCACTAGGGGACGTACATAGTTCAAGGGCCCGCTAGGTAACCTAGATAGTTCTAGTGCCCGTTACCTAACCTAGATAGTCCAAGTGCCCGCTAGGCAACCTACATAGTCCAAGTGCCCGATCATTAACCTAGAAGTCCAAGTGCCCGCTATGTAACCTAGACAGTCCAAGTGCCCGCTAGGTTACCTGCATAGTCCAAGTGCCCGTTCGTTAACCTAGATATTCCAAGTGCCTGCAAGGGAACCTATATAGTCCAAGTGCTATCTAGGTAACCTAGATAGTCCAATGGCCCGCTATTTAACCTACATAGTCCTAGGGCTCACTTGTTAACTTTGATAGTCCAAGTGCCCCTTAGTTAACCTAGATCGTCCAAGTGCCCGCTAGTTAACCTAGATCGTCCAAGTACTGGCTAGTTAACCTACATCGTCCAAGGGCCCACTAGTTAACCTAGATCGTCCAAGTGTCCGCTAGTTAACCTATATAGTCCAAGTGCCCGCTAGTTAATCTATATACCAAGTGCCCGCTACGTAACCTAGATAGTCCAAGTGCCCGCTAGCGAACGTACATAATCCCAGTGCCTGCTAGGTAACCTAGATAGTGCATGTGCCCGCTAGTTAACCTAGAAAGTTCAAGTACCCGCTAAGTAACCTAGATCGTGCAAGGGCCCCCTAATTAGCCTACATAGTCCAAGTGCCCTTTAGGTAACCTAGATAGTCCAAGTGCCCGTTCGGTAACCTAGATAGTCCATGTGCCCTTTAGGGAAACTAGATAGTCCAAGCGCCTGTTAGTAAACCTACATAGTCCATGGGCCCGCTAGTTAACCTACATATTCCAAGTGCCCATTAGTTAACCTACATAATCTAAGTGCCCGTTAGCTAACCTAGATAGTCCAAGGGACCGCTAGTTGACCTACATAGTCCAAGTGCCAACTAGGTATCTTAGATGGTACAAGTGCCCGCTAGGGAACCTAAATAGTCCAAGTTCCTGTTAGCTAACCTAGATAGTCCAAGTGGCGGCTAGGTAATCTACATAGTCCATGTGCCGTTCGTTAACCTAGATACTCCAAGTGCCCGCTAGGTAACCTAGACAGTCCAAGTGCCCGCTAGTTAACCTACATAGTCCAAGTGCCCGAAAGGGAACCTACATAATCCAAGTGCCCGCTAGGCAACCTACATAGTCCAAGTGCCTGTTAGATAACCTAGATAGTCAAAGTGCCTGCTAGGTAACCTAGATATTCCAAGTGCTCGCTAGGTAACCTACATAGTCCAAGTGCCCGCTAGGGAACATATATAGTCCAAGTGCCCGCTAGGGAACCTACATAATCCAAGTGCCCGCTAGGGAATCTACATAGTCAAAGGCCCGCTAATTAACGTAGATAATCCAAGTGCTGCTAGTTAATCTACATAGTCCAAGGGCCCGCTAGTTAACCTACATAGTCCAAGTACCCGCTAGTTAACCTAGATCTTCCAAGTGTCCGCTAGTTAACCTACAGAGTCCAAGTGCCCGCTAGGGAACGTACATAGTCCAAGTGCCCGCTAGGTAACCTAGATAGTCCAAGTGCCCGCTAGTTAACCTACATAGTCCAAGTGCCTGCTAGGTAACCTAGATAGTCCAAGGGCCCGCTAGGTAACCTACATTGTCCTAGTGCCCCCTAGTTAACATACATTCTCCAAGTGCCACACAGGGAACCTACATATTCCAAGTGCCCGCTAGGTAACCTACATAGTCCAAATGCCCGCTAGATAACCTACATAGTCCAAGTGCCTGATAGGGAACCTACATAATCCAAGTGCCCGCTAGGGAAGCTACATATTCCAAGTGCCCTTTAGGTAACCTAGATAGTCCAAATGTCCGCTAGGGAACCCATATAATCCAAGTGCCCGCTAGGGAACTTACATAGTCTAAAGGCCCGCTAGGGAACCTACATAGTCCTAGTGCCCCCTAGTTAACCTACATTCTCCAAGTGCCCGTTAGTTAACCTAGATAGTCCAAGTGCCCGCTAGGTAACCTAGATAGTCCTAGTGCCCATTAGTTAACCTAGATAGTCCAAGTGCCCACTAGGGGACGTACATAGTTCAAGGGCCCGCTAGGTAACCTAGATAGTTCTAGTGCCCGTTACCTAACCTAGACAGTCCAAGTGCCCGCTAGGCAACCTACATAGTCCAAGTGCCCGATCATTAACCTAGAAGTCCAAGTGCCCGCTATGTAACCTAGACAGTCCAAGTGCCCGCTAGCGAACGTACATAGTCCCAGTGCCCGCTAGGTAACCTAGATAGTGCATGTGCCCGCTAGTTAACCTAGAAAGTTCAAGTACCCGCTAGGTAACCTAGATCGTCCAAGGGCCCCCTAATTAGCCTACATAGTCCAAGTGCCCTTTAGGTAACCTAGATAGTCCAAGTGCCCGTTCGGTAACCTAGATAGTCCATGTGCCCTTTAGGGAACCTAGATAGTCCAAGCGCCTGTTAGTAAACCTACATAGTCCATGGGCCCGCTAGTTAACCTACATATTCCAAGTGCCCACTAGTTAACCTACATAATCTAAGTGCCCGTTAGCTAACCTAGATAGTCCAAGGGACCGCTAGTTGACCTACATAGTCCAAGTGCCAACTAGGTATCTTAGATGGTACAAGTGCCCGCTAGGGAACCTAAATAGTCCAAGTTCCTGTTAGCTAACCTAGATAGTCCAAGTGGCGGCTAGGTAACCTACATAGTTCATGTGCCGTTCGTTAATCTAGATAATCCAAGTGCCCGCTAGGTAACTTAGACAGTCCAAGTGCCCGCTAGTTAACCTACATAGTCCAAGTGCCCGAAAGGGAACTACATAATCCAAGTGCCCGCTAGGCAACCTACATAGTCCAAGTGCCCGTTAGTTAACCTAGATAGTCAAAGTGCCTGCTAGGTAACCTAGATAGTCCAAGTGTTCGCTAGGTAACCTACATAGCCCAAGTGCCCGCTTGGTAACCTAAATAGTCCAAATGCCCACTAGGGAAACTACATAGTCCAAGTGCCCGCTAGTTAACCTAGATAGTCCAAGTGCCTGCTAATAAACCTACATAATCCATGGGCCCACTAGTTAACCTACATAGTGCAAGGGCCCGCTAGTTAACCTAGATCGTGCAAGTGTCCGCTAGTTAACCTACATAGTCCAAGTGCCCGCTAGGTAACCTAGATAGTCCAAGTGCCCGCTAGTTAACCTAGATAGTCCTAGTGCCCGTTAGTTAACCTAGATAGTCCTAGTGCCCGTTAGTTAACCTAGAAAGTCCAAGTGCCCACTAGGGGACGTACATAGTCCCAGTGCCCGCTAGGTAACCTAGATAGTGCATGTGCCCGCTAGTTAACCTAGAAAGTTCAAGTACCCGCCTGGTAACCTAGATCGTCCAAGGGCCCCCTATTTAGCCTACATAGTCCAAGTGCCCTTTAGGTAACCTAGATAGTCCAAGTGCCCTTTCGGTAACCTAGATAGTCCATGTGCCCTTTAGGGAACCTAGATAGTCCAAGCGCCTGTTAGTAAACCTACATATTCCATGGGCCCGCTAGTTAACCTACATATTCCAAGTGCCCACTAGTTAACCTACATAATCTAAGTGCCCGTTAGCTAACCTAGATAGTCCAAGGGACCGCTAGTTGACCTACATAGTCCAAGTGCCAACTAGGTATCTTAGATGGTACAAGTGCCCGCTAGGGAACCTAAATATTCTAAGTTCCAGTTAGCTAACCTAGATAATCCAAGTGCCCGCTAGGCAACCTACATAGTCCAAGTGACCATTAGTTAACCTAGATAGTCAAAGTGCCTACTAGGTAACCTAGATAGTCCAAGTGCTGGCTAGGTAACCTACATAGTTCAAGTGCCCGCTTGGTAACCTAAAGAGTCCAAATGCCCGCTAGGGAAACTACATAGTCCAAGTGCCCGCTAGTTAACCTAGATAGTCCAAGTGCCTGCTACTAAACCTACATTATCCATGGGCCCGCTAGTTAACCTATATCGTGCAAGTGTCCGCTAGTTAACCTACATAGTCCAAGTGCCCGCTAGGTAACCTAGATAGTTCTAGTGCCCATTAGTTAACCTAGATAGTCCTAGTGCCCGTTAGTTAACCTAGATAGTCCAAGTGCCCACTAGGCGACGTACATAGTCCAAGTGCCCGCTAGGTAACCTAGATAGTTCTAGTACCCATTACCTAACCTAGATAGTCCAAGTGCCCGCTAGGCAACCTACATAGTCCAAGTGCCCGATCGTTAACCTAGAAGTCCAAGTGCCCGCTATGTAACCTAGACAGTCCAAGTGCCCGCTAGGTTACCTGCATAGTACAAGTGCCCGTTCGTTAACCTAGATATTCCAAGTGCCTGCTAGGGAACCTATATAGTCCAAGTGCTATCTAGGTAACCTAGATAGTCCAAGGGCCCGCTAGTTAACCTACATAGTCCTAGGGCTCGCTTGTTAACTTTGATAGTCCAAGTGCCCCTTAGTTAACCTAGATCGTCCAAGTGCCCGCTAGTTAACTTAGATCGTCCAAGTACTGGCTAGTTAACCTATATCGTCCATGGGCCCACTAGTTAACCTAGATCGTCCAAGTGTCCTCCAGTTAACCTACATAGTCCAAGTTCCCCCTAGGTAACCTACATAGGGCAAGTGTCTGCTAGGTAACCTACATAGTCCACGCGCCCGCTAGTTAACCTAGATAGTCCAAGTGCCCGCAAGGTAACCTACATAGTGCAAGTGTCCGCTAGTTAACCTAAGTAGTCCAAGGGCCCACTAGTTAACATACATAGTCCAAGTGCCCGGTAGTTAACTTACATAGTTCAAGTGTCCGTAGGGAACATACATAGTCCAAGTGCCCGCTAGGGAACATATATAGTCCAAGTGCCCGCTAGGGAACCTACATAATCCAAGTGCCCGCTAGGGAATCTACATAGTCCAAGGCCCGCTAATTAACGTAGATAGTCCAAGTGCTGCTAGTTAATCTACATAGTCCAAGGGCCCGCTAGTTAACCTACATAGTCCAAGTACCCGCTAGTTAACCTAGATCATCCAAGTCTCCGCTAGTTAACCTATAGAGTCCAAGTGCCCGCTAGGGAACGTACATAGTCAAAGTGCCCGCTAGGTAACCTAGATAGTCCAAGTGCCCGCTAGTTAACCTACATAGTCCAAGTGCCTGCTAGGTAACCTAGATAGTCCAAGGGCCCGCTAGGTAACCTACATTGTCCTAGTGCCCCCTAGTTAACGTACATTCTCCAAGTGCCACACAGGGAACCTACATATTCCAAGTGCCCGCTAGGTAACCTACATAGTCCATATGCCCGCTAGTTAACCTACATAGTTCAAGTGCCTGATAGGGAACCTACATAATCCAAGTGCCCGCTAGGGAAGCTACATATTCCAAGTGCCCGTTAGGTAACCTAGATAGTCCAAATGTCCGCTAGCGAACCCATATAATCCAAGTGCCCGCTAGGGAACTTACATAGTCTAAAGGCCCGCTAGGGAACCTACATAGTCCTAGTGCCCCCTAGTTAACCTACATTCTCCAAGTGCCCGTTAGTTAACCTAGATAGTCCAAGTGCCCGCTAGGTAACCAAGATAGTCCAACAGCCCGCTAGGTAACCTACATACTCCAAGAACCCGCTAGCAACGTAGATAGTTCAAGTGCCAGCTAGGTAACCAAGATAGTCCAAGTGCCCGCTAGGTAACCTACAAAGTCTAAGTGCCCGCTAGGTTATCTATATAGTCCAAATGCCCGCTAGGGAAACTACATAGTCCAAGTGCCCGCTAGGTAACCTAGATAATCCAAGTGCCCGCTAGTTAACCTATATCGTCCAAGTGCAAGCTAGTTAACCTAGATCGTCCAAGTGCCCGCTAGTTAACCTACATAGTTAATGGGCCCGCTATTAACCTACATAGGGCTAGAGCCCGCTAGCTAACCTAGATAATCCAAGTGCCCGCTAGTTAACCTATATCGTCCAAGTGCCCGCTAGTTAACCTAGATCGTCCAAGTGCCCGCTAGTTAACCAACAGAGTCAATGGGCCCGCTAGTTAACCTACATAGTGCAAGAGCCCGCTGGTTAACCTAGATCGTGCAAGTGTCCGCTAGTTAACCTACATAGTCCACGTGCCAGTTAGCTAACCTAGATAGTCCAAGGGCCCGCTAGTTGACCTACATAGTCCATGTGCCCGCTGGGTAACCTAGATAATCCAAGTGCCCGCTAGGGAACCTTCATTCTCCAAGTGCCAGCTAGGTAACCTAGATAGTCCAAGTGCCCGCTAGTTAACCTAGATAGTCCTAGTGCCCGTTGGTTAACCTAGATAGTCCAAGTGCCCACTATGGGACGTACTTAGTCCATGTGCCCGTTAGTTAACCTAGATAGTCCAAGTGCCCGCTAGTTAACATTGATCATCCAAGTGCCCGCTAGTTAACCTAGATAGTCCAAGGGCACGCTAGTTAACCTAGAGAGTCCAAGTGCCCTCTAGTTAACCTAGATCGTCCAAGGGCCCGCTAGTTAACCTACATAGTACAAGGGCCCACTAGTTGACCTAGATAGTCCAAGTGCCCGCTAGTTAACCTAGATAGTCCAAGTGCCTGCTAGGTAACCTAGATAATCCAAGTGCCGCTAGGTTACCTGCATATCCCAAGTGCCCGTTCGTTAACCTATATACCAAGTGCCCGCTACGTAACCTACATATTCCAAGGGCACGCTAGTAAACCTATATCGTCCAAGTGCCCGCTAGGCAACCTAGTTAGTCCAAGTGCCCGCTAAGGAACCTACGTAGTCCAAGTGCACGCGAGTTAACCTAGATAGTCCAAGTGCCCGCTAGTTAACCTAGATAGTGCAAGTGCCCGCTAGGTAACCTAGGTAGTCCAACAGCCCGGTAGGTAACCTACATACTCCAAGAACCCACTAGGCACCATAGATAGTTCAAGCGCCAGCTAGGTAACCTAGATAGTCCAAGTGCCCGCTAGGTAACCTACGAAGTCTAAGTACCCGCCAGGTTATCTATGTAGTCCAAATGCCCGCTAGGGAACCTACATAGTCCAAGTGCCCGCTAGTTAACCTAGATCTTCCAGTGCCCGCTAGTTAACCTAAATAGTCCAAGTGCCCTAAAGGGAACTTACATAATCAAAGTGCCCACTAGGGAACCTACATAGTCCAAGTGCCCGCTTGGTAACCTAAATAGTCCAAATGCCCGCTAGGGAAACTACATAGTCCAAGTGCCCGCTAGTTAACCTAGATAGTCCAAGTGCCTGCTAGTAACCTACATAATTCTTTGGCCCGCTAGTTAACCTACATAGTGCAATGGCCCGCTAGTTAACCTAGATCGTGCAAGTGTCCGCTAGTTAACCTACATAGTCCAAGTGCCCGCTAGTTAACCTAGATAGTCCAAGTGCCCACTAGGGGACGTACATAGTCCAAGTGCCCGCTAGGTAACCTAGATAGTTCTTGTGCCCGTTACCTAACCTAGATAGTCCAAGTGCCCACTAGGCAACCTACATAATCCAATTGTCCGTTCGTCAACCTAGAAGTCCAAGTGCCCGCTATGTAACCTAGACATTCCAAGTGCCCGCTATGTAACCTAGACAGTCCAAGTGCCCGCTAGGTTACCTGCATAGTCCAGTGCCCGTTCGTTAACATAGATAGTGCAAGTGCCCGCTAGGGAACCTATATAGTCCAAGTGCTATCTAGGTAACCTAGATAGTCCAAGGGCCCGCTAGTTAACCTACATAGTCCAAGGGCTCGCTTGTTATCTTTGATAGTCCAAGTGCCCCTTAGTTAACCTAGATCATCCAATTGCCCGCTAGTTAACCTAGATCGTTCAAGTACTGGCTAGTTAACCTACATCGTCCAAGGGCCCACTAGTTAACCTAGATCGTCCAAGTGTCCTCTAGTAAACCTACATAGTCCAAGTGCCCGCTAGGTAACCTACATAGTGCAAGTGCCTGCTAGGTAACCTACATAGTCCAAGTGCCTGCTAGTTAACATAGATTGTCCAAGTGCCCGCTAGGGAAGGTACATAGTCCAAGTGCCCGCTAGGTAACTAACATAGTGCAAGTGTCCGCTAGTTAACCTACATAGTCCAAGCGCCCGCTAGTTAACCTAGATAGTCCAAGTGCCCGCTAGGTAACCTAAATAGTGCAAGTGTCCACTAGTTAACCTAAGTAGTCCAAGGGCCCGCAGGTTAACATACATAGTCCAAGTGCCCGGTAGTTAACTTAGAGAGTTCAAGTGTCTGTAGGGAACATACATAGTCCAAGTGTCCGCTAGGGAACCTACATAGTCCAAGTGTTCGGAAGTTAACTTAAATACTCCAAGTGTCCGTAGGGAACATACATAGTCCAAGTCTCCGCTAGGGAACATACATATTCCAAGTGCCCGTAGGGAACCTACATAGTCCAAGTGCCCGCTAGGGAATCTACATAGTCCAAGGGCACGCTAGTTAATGTAGATAGTCCAAGTGCTGCTAGTTAATCTACATAGTCCAAGGGCCCGCTAGTTAAACTACATAGTCCAAGTACCCGCTAGTTAAACTAGATCATCCAAGTGTCCGCTAGTTAACCTACATAGTCCAAGTGCTCGCTAGGGAACCTAGATAGTCCAAGTGCCCGCTCTGGAACCTACATAGTCCAAGTGCCTGCTAGGGAACCTACATAGTCGAAGTGCCCGCTCTGGAACATACATAGTCCAAGTGCCCGCTAGGGAATCTACATAGTCCAAGGGCCCGCTAGTTAATGTAGATAGTCCAAGTACCCGCTAGTTAACCTAGATCGTCCAAGTGTCCGCTAGTTAACCTACTTAGTCCAAGGGCCCGCTAGGTAACGAAGACAGTTAAAGTGACCACTAGGTTACCTACATAGTCCAAGTGCCTGTTCGTTAACCTACATAGTCCAAGTGCCCGCTAGGTAACCTATATAGTACAAATGCCCACTAGGGACCCTAATAGTCCACGTGACCACTAGTTATCCTAGATAATCTAAGAGTTCGCTAGTTAACCTATATAGTCCAAGTGCCCGATAGGGAACCTACATAGTCCAAGTGCCCGCTTTATAACATAGATAGTCCAAGTACCCGCTAGGAAACGTACATAGTCCAAGTGCCCGCTAGTTAACGTACATAGTCCAAGTGCCCGCTAGGTAACCTAGATAGTCCAAGTGCCCGCTAGTTAACCTACATAGTCCAAGTTCTCCCTAGGTAACCTAGAGAGTCCAAGGGCCCGCTAAGTAACCTACATTGGCCTAGTGTCCCCTAGTTAACCTACATTCTCCAAGTGCCCACTAGGGAACCTACATAGTCCAAGTGCCCGCTCTGGAACATACATAGTCCAAGTGCCCGCTAGGGAATCTATATAGTCCAAGTGCCGCTAGTTAATCTACATAGTCCAAGGGCCCACTAGTTAACCTACATAGTCCAAGTACCCGCTAGTTAACCTAGATCGTCCTAGTGCCCGCTAGTTAACCTACATAGTCCAAGTTCTCCCTAGGTAACATAGATAGTCCAAGGGCCCGCTAGGTAACCTACATTGTCCTAGTGTCCCCTAGTTAACCTACATTGACCTAGTGTCCCCTAGTTAACCTACATTCTCCAAGTGCCCGCTAGGGAACCTACATAGTCCCAGTGCCCGTTAGTTAACCTGATAGTCCAAGTGCCTGCTAGGTAACCTAGATAGTCCAACAGCCCGCTAGGTAACCAACATACTCCAAGTACCCGCTAGAGACGTAGATAGTTCAAGTGCCAGCTAGGTAGCCTAGATAGTCCAAGTGCCCGCTAGGTAACCTACAAAGTCTAAGTGCCCGCTAGGTAATCTATATAGTCCAAATGCCAGCTAGGGAGCCTATATAGTCCAAATGCCCGCTAGGTAACCTAGATAGTCCACGGGCCTGCTAGTTAACCTACATAGTCCAAGTTCTCCCTAGGAAACATAGATAGTCCAAGGGCCTGCTAGGTAACATACATTGTCCTAGTGTCCCCTAGTAAACCTACATTGTCCTAGTGTCCCCTAGTTAACCTACATTCTCCAAGTACCCGCTACGGAACCTACATAGTCCAAGTGCCCGGTAGGTAACCTACATAGCCCAAATGCCCGATAGGGAACCTACATAATGCAAGTGTCCGCTAGGGAACCTACATAGTCCAAGTGCCCGTTAGGTAACCTAGATAGTACAAATGCCCGCCAGGAAACCCACATTGTCCAAGTGCCCGCTAGGGAACTTACATAGTCCAAGGGCCTGCTAGGGAACCTACATAGTCCAAGTGCCCGTTAGTTAACCAAGATAGTCCAAGTGCCCGCTAGGTAACCTACAAAGTCTAAGTGCCCGCTAGGTTATCTATATAGTCCAAAACCCGCTAGGGAACCTACATAGTCCAAGTGCCCGCTAGGTAACCTAGATTATCCAAGTGACCGCTAGTTAACATATATCGTCCAAGTGCCCGCTAGTTAACCTAGATTGTCCAAGTGCCCGCTAGTTAACCTACATAGTCAATGGGCCCGCTAGTTAACCTACATAGTGCAAGAGCCCGCTAGCTAACCTAGATAATCCAAGAGCCCCCTAGTTAACCTATATCATCCAAGTGCCCGCTAGTTAACCTAGATCGTCCAAGTGCCCGCTAGTTAACCTACATAGTTAATGGGCCCACTAGTTAACTTACATAGTGCAAGAGCCCGCTAGTTAACCTAGATCGTGCAAGTGTCCGCTAGTTAACCTACATAGTCCACGTGCCAGTTAGCTAACCTAGATAATCCAAGGGCCCGCTAGTTGACCTACATAGTCCAAGTGCCAGCTAGGTAACCTAGATAGTCCAAGTGCCCGGTAGTTAACCTAGATAGTCCTAGTGCCCGTTAGTTTACCTGGATAGTCAAAGTGCCCACTAGGGGACGAACTTAGTCCATGTGCCACGTTAGCTAACCTAGATAGTCCAAGGGCCCGCTAGTTAACATTGATCATCCAAGTGCCCGCTAGTTAACCTACATAATCCAAGTGCCCGCTAGGGAACCTACATAGTAGAAGTGCCCGCTAGGCAACCTACATAGTCCAAGTGCCCGTTAGTTAACCTAGATAGTCAAAGTGCCTGCTAGGTAACCTAGATAGTCCAAGTGCTCGCTAGGTAACCTACATAGTCCAAGTGCCCGCTTGGTAACCTAAATAGTCCAAATGCCCGCTAGGGAAACTACATAATCCAAGTGCCCGCTAGTTAACCTAGATAGTCCAAGGGCCCGCTAGTTAACATACATAGTCCAAGTGCCCGGTAGTTAACTTACATAGTTCAAGTGTCCGTAGGGAACATACATAGTCCAAGTGCCTGCTAGTAAACCTACATAATCCATGGGCCCGCTAGTTAACCTACATAGTGCAAGGGCCCGCAAGTTAACCTAGATCGTGCAAGTGTCCGCTAGTTAACCTACATAGTCCAAGTGGCCGCTAGGTAACCTAGATAGTCCAAGTGCCCGGTAGGGATCCTTCATAATCCAAGTGCCTACTAGGTAACCTAGATGGTCAAAGTGCCCGCTAGTTCACCTAGATAGTCCTAGTGCGCGTTAGTTAACCTAGATAGTCCAAGTGCCCACTAGGGGACGTACATAGTCCAAGTGCCCGCTAGGTAACCTACATAGTCAAAGTGCCCGCTAGGGATCCTTCATAATCCAAGTGCCTGCTAGGCAACCTAGATAGTCCAAGTTCCCGCTAGGTAACCTAGATAGTCCAAGTGCCCGTTACCTAAACTAGATAGTCCAAGTGCCCACTAGGCAACCTAGACAGCAAAAGTGGCCGCTATGTAACCTAGACAGTCCAAGTGCCCGCTAGGTTACCTGCATAGTCCAAGTGCCCGTTCGTTAACATAGATAGTCCAAGTGCCCGGTAGGTAACCTAGACAGTCCAAGGGCCCGCTAGTTAACCTACATAGTGCAAGGGCTCGCTTGTTAACTTTGATAGTCCAAGTGCCCATTAGTTAACCTAGATCGTCCAAGTGCCCGCTAGTTAACCTAGATCGTCCAAGTACTGGCTAGTTAACCTACATCGTCCAAGGGCCCACTAGTTAACCTAGATCGTCCAAGTGTCCTCCAGTTAACCTACATAGTCCAAGTTCCCCCTAGGTAACCTACATAGTCCAAGCACCCTCTAGTTAACCTAGATAGTCCAATTGCCCGCTAGGTAACCTACATAGTGCAAGTGTCTGCTAGTTAACCTAAGTAGTCCAAGGGCCCGCTTGTTAACATACATAGTCCAAGTGCCCGGTAGTTAACTTACATAGTTCAAGTGTCCGTAGGGAACATACATAGTCCAAGTGCCCGCTACGGAACTTACAGAGTTCAAGTGCCCGCTAGGGAACCTACATAATCCAAGTGCCCGCTAGGGAATCTACATAGTCCAAGGCCCGCTAATTAACGTAGATAGTCCAAGTGCTGCTAGTTAATCTACATAGTCCAAGGGCCCGCTAGTTAACCTACATAGTCCAATTACCCGCTAGTTAACCTAGATCATCCAAGTGTCCGCTAGTTAACCTACAGAGTCCAAGTGCCCGCTAGGAAACCTAGATTGTCCAAGTGCCAGCTCTGGAACCTGCATAGTCCAAGTGCCTTCTAGGGAACCTACATAGTCCAAGTGCCCGCTCTGGAACATATATAGTCCAAGTGCCTGCTAGGGAATCTACATAGTCCAAGGGCCCACTAGTTAACGTAGGTAGTCCAAGTGCCGCTAGTTAATCTACATAGTCCAAGGGCCTGCTAGTTAACATACATAGTCCAAGTACCCGCTAGTTAACCTAGATCTTCCTAGTTCCCGCTAGTTAACCTACATAGTCCTAGGGCCCGCTAGTTAACCTACATAGTCCAAGGGCCCGCTAGTTAACCTACATCGTCCAAGGGCCCGCTAGTTAACCTACTTAGTCCAAGTGTCCACTAGTTAACCTACATAGTCCAAGTGCCCGCTGGGTAAACTAGACAGTTCAAGTGACCACTAGGTTACCTACATAGTCCAAGTGCCTGGTCGTTAACCTACATAGTCCAAGTGCCCGCTAGGTAACCTATATAATACAAATGCCTGCTAGGGACCCTAATATTCCAAGTGCCTGCTAGTTATCCTGGATAGTCCAAGTGTTCGCTAGTTAACCATGATTGTCCAAGTGCCCGATAGGGAACCTACATAGTCCAAGTGCCCGCTAGTTAACGTACATAGTCCAAGTGCCCGCTAGGTAACGTAGATAGTCCAAGTGCCCGCTAGGGAACGTACATAGTCCAAGTGTCCGCTAGGTAACCTAGATAGTCCAAGTGCCCGCTAGTTAACCTACATAGTCCAAGTGCCTGCTAGGTAACCTAGATAGTCCAAGGGCCCGCTAGGTAACCTACATTGTCCTAGTGCCCCCTAGTTAACATACATTCTCCAAGTGCCACACAGGGAACCTGCATAGTCCAAGTGCCCGCTAGGTAACCTACATAGTCCAAATGCCCGCTAGTAAACCTACATAGTCCAAGTGCACGATAGGGAACCTACATAATCCAAGTGCCCACTAGGGAAGCTACATATTCCAAGTGCCCGTTAGGTAACCTAGATAGTCCAAATGTCCGCTAGGGAACCCGTATAGTCCAAGTGCCCGCTAGGGAACTTACATAGTCTAAAGGCCCGCTAGGGAACCTACATAGTCCTAGTGCCCCCTAGTTAACCTACATTCTCCAAGTGCCCGATAGGTAACCTACGTAGTCCAAGGGCCCGCTAGGGAACCTACGTAGTCCAAGTGCCCGTTAGTTAACCTAGATAGTCCAAGTGCCCGCTAGGTAACCTAGATAGTCCAACAGCCCGCTAGGTAACCTACATACTCCAAGAGCCCGCTAGGCAACGTAGATAGTTCAAGTGCCAGCTAGGTAACCAAGATAGTCCAAGTGCCCGCTAGGTAACCTACAAAGTCTAAGTGCCCGCTAGGTTATCTATATAGTCCAAATGCCTGCTAGGGAAACTACATAGTCCAAGTGCCCGCAAGGTAACCTAGATAATCCAAGTGCCCGCTAGTTAACCTATATCGTCCAAGTGCCAGCTAGTTAACCTAGTGCATCCAAGTGCCCGCTAGTTAACCTACATAGTCCAAGTGCCCGCTAGGTAACCTAGACAGTCCAAGGACCCTCTAGTTAACCTACATAGTCCAAGGGCTCGCTTGTTAACTTTGATAGTCCAAGTGCCCATTAGTTAACCTAGATCGTCCAAGTGCCCGCTAGTTAACCTAGATCGTCCAAGTACTGGCTAGTTAACCTACATCGTCCAAGGGCCCACTAGTTAACCTAGATCGTCCAAGTGTCCTCTAGTTAACCTACATAGTCCATGTGCCCGCTAGTTAACCTACATAGTCCAACTGCCCGCTAGGAAACCTAGACAGTTCAAGTGACCACGAGGTTACCTACATAGTCCAAGTGCCTGATCGTTAACCTACATAGTCCAAGTGCCCGCTAGGTAACCTATACAGTCCAAATGCCCACTAGGGACCCTAATAGTCCAAGTGCCCACTAGTTATCTTAGATAGTCCAAGTGCTCGCTAGTTAACCTAGATAGTCCAATGCCTGCTAGGTAACCTAGATAGTCCAACAGCCCGCTAGGTAACCTACATACTCCAAGAACCCGCTAGGCAACGTAGATAGTTCAAGTGCCAGCTAGGTAACTTATATAGTCCAAGTTCCCGCTAGGTAACCTACATAGTCCAAGTGCCCGTTAGTTAACCTAGATAGTCCAATGCCTGCTAGGTAACCTAGATAGTCCAACAGCCCGCTAGGTAACCTACATACTCCAAGAACCCGCTAGGCAACGTAGATAGTTCAAGTGCCAGCTAGGTAACTTATATAGTCCAAGTGCCCGCTAGGTAACCTACAAAGTCTAAGTGCCCGCTAGGTTATCTATATAGTCCAAATGTCCGCTAGGGAACCTACATAGTCCACGTGCCCGCTAGGTAACCTAGATAATCCAAGTGCCGCTAGTTAACCTATATCGTCCAAGTGCCCGCAAGTTAACCTAGATCGTCCAAGTGCCCGCTAGTTAACCTACATAATGCAAGGGCCCGCTAGTTAACCTACATAGTCCACGTGCTAGTTAGCTATCCTAGATAGTCCAAGAGCCCGCTAGTTGACCTACATAGTCCAAGTGCCCGCTGGGTAACCTAGATAATCCAATTGCTCGCTAGTTAACATAGATAGTCCTAGTGCCCGTTAGTTTACCTAGATAGTCCAAGTGCCCACTAGGGGACGTACTTAGTCCATGTGCCCGTTAGCTAACCTAGATAGTCCAAGTGCCCGCTAGTTAACATTGATCATCCAAGTGCCCGCTAGTTAACCTAGATAGTCCAAGTGAACGCTAGTTAACCTAGATAGTCCAAGTGCCCCCTAGTTAACCTAGATTGTCCAAGTGCCCGCTAGTTAACCTACATAGTCCAAGGGCCCGCTAGTTAACCTACATAGTCCAAGGTCCGCTAGTTAACCTAGATAGTCCAAGTGCTCGCTAGTTAACCTACATAGTACAAGGGCCCATGAGTTGACCTACATAGTACAAGGGCCCACTAGTTGACCTAGATAGTCCAAGTGCCCGCTCGTTAACCTAGATGGTACAAGTGCCCGCTAGATAACCTAAGTAGCCCAAATGTCCGATAGGGATCCTACATAGTCCAAGTGATCGCTGGGTAACCTACATAGTCCAAGTGCCCGTTCGTTAACCTAGATAGTCCAAGTGCCCGCTAGGTAACCTAGACGGTCCAAGTGCCCGCTAGGTTACCTACATATTCCAAGTACACGTTTGTTAACCTAGATAGTCCAAGTGCCCGCTAGGTAACCTAGAATCCAAGTGCTCGCTAGATAACCTACATAGTCTAAGTGCCCGCTAGGTAACCTATATAGTCAAAGTGCCCGTTAGATAACCTAGATTGTCCATGTGCCCGCTAGGTAACTTACATTGTCCAAGTTCCCGCTAGGTAACCTAGATAGTCCAAGTGCCCGTTACCTAACCTAGATAGTCCAAGTGCCCGCTAGGCAAGCTACATAGCCCACGAGCCTGTTCGTTAACCTAGAAGTCCAAGTGCCCGTTAGGTAACCTAGACAGTCCAAGTGCCCTCTAGGTTACCTGCATATTCCAAGTGCCCGTTCGTTAACCTAGATAGTCCAAGTGCCCGCTAGGTAACCTATATAGTCCAAGTGCACGCTAGGTAACCCAGATAGTCCAAGGGCCCGCTAGTTAACCTACATAGTCCAAGGGCTCACTTGTTAACTTTGATAGTCCAAGTGCCCGCTAGTTAACCTAGATTGTCCAAGTGCCCGCTAGTTAACCTAGATTGTGCAAGTGCCCGCTAGTTAAAATATATACCAAGTGCCCGCTACGTAACCTAGATATTCCAAGGGCACTCTAGTTAACCTATATCATACAAGTGCCCGCTAGTTAACCTACATAGTCAATGGGCCCACTAGTTAACCTACATAGTGCAAGAGCCCGCTAGTTAACCTAGATCGTGAAAGTGTCCGCTAGTTAACCTACATAGTCCACGAAACAGTTAGCTAACCTAGATAGTCCAAGGGCCCGCTAGTTGACCTACATAGTCCAAGTGCCCGCTGGGTAACCTAGATAATCCAAGTGCCCGCTAGTTAACCTATATAGTCCTAGTGCCTGTTAGTTTACCTAGATATTCCAAGTGCCCACTAGGGGACGTCTTAGTCCATGTGCCCGTTAGCTAACCTAGATAGTCCAAGTGCCCGCTAGTTAACATTGATCATCCAAGTGCCCACTAGTTAACCTAGATAGTCCAAGTGCACGCTAGTTAACCTAGATAGTCCAAGTGCCCTCTAGTTAACCTAGATCGTCCAAGTGCCCGCTAGTTAACCTACATAGTCCAAGGGCCCGCTAGTTAACCTACATAGTCCAAGGTCCGCTAGTTAGCCTAGATAGTCCAAGTGCTCGCTAGTTAACCTACATAGTACAAGGGCCCACTAGTTGAGCTAGATAGTCCAAGTGCCCGTTAGTTAACCTAGATGGTACAAGTGCCCGCTAGGTAACCTAAGTAGTCCAAATGTCCGATAGGGATCCTACATAGTCCAAGTACCCGCTGGGTAACCTACATAGTCAAAGTGCCCGTTCGTTAACCTAGACAGTCCAAGTGCCCGCTAGGTAACCTAGACTGTCCTAGTGCCCGCTAGGTTACCTACATAGTCCAAGTATCCAAGTGCTCGCTAGTTAACCTACATAGTCCAAGTGCCCGCTATGTAACCTAGATAGTCAAAGTGCCCGTTAGGTAACCTAGATATTCTAAGTGCCGGCTAGGTAACTTACATTGTCCAAGTTCCCGCTAGGTAACCTAGATAGTCCAAGTGCCCGTTACCTAACCTAGATAGTCCAAGTGCCCGCTAGGCAACCTACATAGCCCAAGAGCCTGTTCGTTAACCTAGAAGTCCAAGCGCCCGTTAGGTAACCTAGACAGTCCAAGTGCCCGCTAGGTTACCTGCATATTCCAAGTGCCCGTTCGTTAACCTAGATAGTCCAAGTGCCCACTAGGTAACCTACATAGTCCAAGTGCCCGCTAGGTAACCTATATAGTCCAAGTGCCCGCTAGGTAACCCAGATAGTCCAAGGGCCCGCTAGTTAACCTACAAAGTCCAAGGGCTCACTTGTTAACTTTGATAGTCCAAATGCCCGCTAGTTAACCTAGATCGTCCAAGTGCCCGCTAGTTAACCTAGATTTTCCAAGTGCCCGCTAGTTAACCTACATAGTCCAAGGGCCCACTAGTTAACCTAGATAGTCCATGTGTCCTCTAGTTAATCTACATAGTCCAAGTGCCCGTGCGTTAACCTATATACCAAGTGCCCGCTACGTAACCTAGATATTCCAAGTGCCCGCTAGGTAACCTAGATCGTCCAAGGGCCCCCTAGTTAGCCTACATAGTCCAAGTGTCCGCTAGGTAACCTAGATAGTCCATGTGCCCATTCGGTAACCTAGATAGTCCAAGTGCCCTTTAGGGAATCTAGAAAGTCCAAGGGCCCGCTAGTAAACTTTCATAGTGCAAGTGTCCGCTACTTAACGTACATATTCCAAGTGCTCGCTAGTTAACCTACATAATCTAAGTGCCCGTTAGCTAACCTTGATAATCCAAGGGCCCGCTAGTTTACCTACATAGTCCAAGTGCCAGCTAGGTAACCTAGATAGTACAAGTGCCCGCTAGAGAACCTAGATAGTCCAAGTGCCTGTTAGATAACCTAGATAGTCCAAGTGGTGGCTAGGTAACCTACATAGTCCAAGTTCCCGTTCTTTAACCTAGATAATCCAAGTGCCCACTAGGTAACCTTGACAATCCAAGTGCCCACTAGTTAACCTACATAGTTCAAGTGCCCGATAGGGAACCTACATAATCCAAGTGCCCGCTAGGCAACCTACATAGTCCAAGTGCCCGCTAGGTAACCTAAATAGTCCAAATGACCGCTAGGGAAACTACATAGTCCAAGTGCCCGCTAGTTAACCTAGATAGTCCAAGTGCCTGCTAGTAAACCTACATAATCCATGGGCCCGCTAGTTAACCTATATAGTGCAAGGGCCCGCTAGTTAACCTACATCATCCAAGGGCCCGCTAGTTAACCTAGATTGTCCAAGTGCCCGCTAGTTAACCTACATAGTCCAAGTGCCCGCTAGGTAACCTAGACAGTTCAAGTGACCACTAGGTTACCTACATAGTCCAAGTGCCCGTTCGTTAACCTACATAGTCCAAGTGCCCGCTAGGTAACCAATATAGTCCAAATGCCCGCTAGGGGCCCTAATAGTCCAAATGTCCGCTAGTTAACCTAGATAGTCCAAGTGCTCGCTAGTTAACCTAGATAGTCCAAGTGCCCGCTAGTTAACCTAGATAGACCAAGTGCCCGCTAGGAAACATACATAGTCCAAGTGCCTGCTAGGTAACGTACATAGTCCAAGTGCCCGCTAGGTAACGTAGATAGTCCAAGTGCCCTCTAGGGAACGTACATAGTCCTAGTGCCCGCTAGGTAACCTAGATAATCCAAGTGCCTGCTAGGTAACCTAGTTAGTCCAAGTGCCCACTAGTTAACCTACATAGTCCAGGTGATCCCTAGGTAACCTAGATAGAACAAGGGCCCGCTAGGTAACCACCATTGTCCTAGTGCCCCCTAGTTAACTTACATTCTCCAAGTGCCCGCTAGGTAACCTACATAGTCCAAATGCCCGCTAGTTAACCTAAGTAGTCCCAGTGCCCGCTAGGTAACCTTGATAGTCCAAGTGGCCGATATTTAACCTAGATAGTCCAAGTGCCCACTAGGGGACGTACATAGTCCAAGTGCCCACTAGGTAACCTACATAGTCCATGTGCCCGTTCGTTAACCTAGTTAGTGCAATGCCCGCTAGGGAACCTATATAGTCCAAGTGCTATCTAGTTAACCTAGATAGTCCAAGAGCCCCTTTGTTAAACAACAAACTCCAAGGGCTCGCTTGCTAACTTTGATAGTCCAAGTGCCCCTTAGTTAACCTAGATCGTCCAAGTGCCCGCTAGTTAACCTAGATCGTTCAAGTCCTGGCTAGTTAACCTACATCGTCCAAGGGCCCACTAGTTAACCTAGATCGTCCAAGTGTCCTCTAGTTAACTTACATAGTCCAAGGGCCCGCTAGGTAACCTACATAGTGCAAGTGTCTGCTAGGTAATATACATAGTCCAAGTGCCCGCTAGGTAACCTAAATAGTCCAAATGACCGCTAGGGAAACTACATAGTCCAAGTGCCCGCTAGGTAACGTAGATAGTCCAAGTGCCCGCTAAGGAATGTACATAGTCCAAGGGCCCGCTAGGTAACCTACATTGTCCTAGTGCCCCCTAGTTAACCTACATTCTCCAAGTGCCCGATAGGGAACCTACATAGTCCAAGTGCCCGCTAGGTAACCAATATAGTCCAAATGCCCGCTAGGGGCCCTAATAGTCCAAATGTCCGCTAGTTAACCTAGATAGTCCAAGTGCTCGCTAGTTAACCTAGATAGTCCAAGTGCCCGCTAGTTAACCTAGATAGACCAAGTGCCCGCTAGGAAACATACATAGTCCAAGTGCCTGCTAGGTAACGTACATAGTCCAAGTGCCCGCTAGGTAACGTAGATAGTCCAAGTGCCCTCTAGGGAACGTACATAGTCCTAGTGCCCGCTAGGTAACCTAGATAATCCAAGTGCCTGCTAGGTAACCTAGTTAGTCCAAGTGCCCACTAGTTAACCTACATAGTCCAGGTGATCCCTAGGTAACCTAGATAGAACAAGGGCCCGCTAGGTAACCACCATTGTCCTAGTGCCCCCTAGTTAACTTACATTCTCCAAGTGCCCGCTAGGTAACCTACATAGTCCAAATGCCCGCTAGTTAACCTAAGTAGTCCCAGTGCCCGCTAGGTAACCTTGATAGTCCAAGTGGCCGATATTTAACCTAGATAGTCCAAGTGCCCACTAGGGGACGTACATAGTCCAAGTGCCCACTAGGTAACCTACATAGTCCATGTGCCCGTTCGTTAACCTAGTTAGTGCAATGCCCGCTAGGGAACCTATATAGTCCAAGTGCTATCTAGTTAACCTAGATAGTCCAAGAGCCCCTTTGTTAAACAACAAACTCCAAGGGCTCGCTTGCTAACTTTGATAGTCCAAGTGCCCCTTAGTTAACCTAGATCGTCCAAGTGCCCGCTAGTTAACCTAGATCGTTCAAGTCCTGGCTAGTTAACCTACATCGTCCAAGGGCCCACTAGTTAACCTAGATCGTCCAAGTGTCCTCTAGTTAACTTACATAGTCCAAGGGCCCGCTAGGTAACCTACATAGTGCAAGTGTCTGCTAGGTAACATACATAGTCCAAGTGCCCGCTAGGTAACCTAAATAGTCCAAATGACCGCTAGGGAAACTACATAGTCCAAGTGCCCGCTAGGTAACGTAGATAGTCCAAGTGCCCGCTAAGGAATGTACATAGTCCAAGGGCCCGCTAGGTAACCTACATTGTCCTAGTGCCCCCTAGTTAACCTACATTCTCCAAGTGCCCGATAGGGAACCTACATAGTCCAAGTGCCCGCTAGGTAACCAATATAGACCAAATGCCCGCTAGGGGCCCTAATAGTCCAAATGCCCGCTAGTTAACCTAGATAGTCCAAGTGCTCGCTAGTTAACCTAGATAGTCCAAGTGTCCGCTAGTTAACCTAGATAGACCAAGTGCCCGCTAGGGAACCTATCTAGTCCAAGTACCCGCTAGGAAACATACATAGTCCAAGTGCCCGCTAGGTAACGTACATAGTTCAAGTGCCCGCTAGGTAACGTAGATAGTCCAAGTGCCCGCTAGGGAACCTATCTAGTCCAAGTACCCGCTAGGAAACATACATAGTCCAAGTGCCCGCTAGGTAACGTACATAGTTCAAGTGCCCGCTAGGTAACGTAGATAGTCCAAGTGCCCGCTAGGGAACGTACATAGTCCAAGTGCCCGCTAGGTAACCTAGATAGTCCAAGTGCCCGCTAGTTAACCTACATCGTCCAAGTGCCCGCTAGGGAACCTACATAGTCCAAGTGCCCGCTAGGTAACGTAGATAGTCCAAGTGCCCGCTAGGGAACGTACATAGTCCAAGGGCCCGCTAGGTAACTTACATAGTCCAAATGCCCGCTAGTTAACCTACATAGTCCCAGTGCCCGATAGGGAACCTACATAGTGAAAGTGTCCGCTAGTTAACCTAAGTAGTCCAAGGGCCCGCTAGTTAACATACATAGTCCAAGTGCCCGGTAGTTAACTTACATAGTTCAAGTGTCCGTAGGGAACATCCATAGTCCAAGTGCCCGCTAGGGAACCTACATAGTCCAAGTGCCCGCTAGGGAATCTACATAGTCCAAGGGCCCGCTAGTTAACGTAGATAGTCCAAGTGCTGCCAGTTAATCTACATCGTCCAAGGGCCCGCTAGTTAACCTACATTGTCCAAGTACCCGCTAGTTAACCTAGATCATCCAAGTGTCCGCTAGTTAACCTACATAGTCCAAGTGCCCGCTCGGGAACGTACGTAGTCCAAGGGCCCGCTAGGTAACCTACATTGTCCAAGTGCCCCCTAGTTAACCTACATTCTCCAAGTGCCCGATAGGGAACCTACATAGTCCAAGTGCCCGCTAGGTAACCTACATAGTCCAAATGCCCGATAGGGAACCTACATAACGCAAGTGTCCGCTAGGGAACCTACATAGTCCAAGTGCCCGCTAGTTGACCTAGATAGTCCAAGTGCCCGCTAGTTAACCTACATAGTCCAAGTGCCCGCTAGGTAACCTAGATAGTCCAAGTGGCCGCTAGTTAACCTAGATAGTCCAAGTGCCCACTAGGTAACGTACATAGTCCAAGTGCCCGCTAGGTAACCTAGAGAGTGCAAGTGCCCGCTAGTTAACCTATATAGTCCAAGTGCCCGTTCGTTAACCTAGATAGTGCAAGTGCCCGCTAGGGAACCTATATAGTCCAAGTGCTATCTAGTTAACCTAGATAGTCCAAGGGCCAGCTAGTTAACCTGCATAGTCCAAGGGCTCGCTTGTTAACTTTGATAGTCCAAGTGCCCCTTAGTTAACCTAGATCGTCCAAGTGCCCGCTAGTTAACCTAGATCGTTCAAGTACTGGCTAGTTAACCTACATCGTCAAAGGGGCCACTAGTTAACCTAGATCGTCCAAGTGTCCTCTAGGTAACCTACATAGTGCAAGTGTCTGCTAGGTAACCTACATAGTCCAAGTGCCCGCTAGTTAACATCGATTGTCCAAGTGCCCGCTAGGGAGGGTACATAGTCCAAGTCCCCACTAGGTAACCTAGAGAGTGCAAGTGCCCGCTAGTTTACCTACATAGTCCAAGTGCCTGCTAGGTAACCTAGATAGTCGAAGGGCCTGCTAGTTAACCTACATAGTCCAAGTGCCCGCTAGGTAACCTACATAGTGCAAGTGTCCTCTAGTTAACCTACATAGTCCAAGCGTCCGCTAGTTAACCTAGATAGTCCAAGTGCCCGCTAGGTAACCTACATAGTGCAAGTGTCCGCTAGTTAACCTAAGTAATCCAAGGGCCCGCAGGTTAACATACATAGGCCAAGTGCCCCGTAGTTAACTTACAGAGTTTAAGTGTCCGTAGGGAACATACATAGTCCAAGTGTCCGCTAGGGAACATACATAGTCCAAGTGCCCGCTAGGGAACCTACATAGTCCACGTGCCCGCTAGGGAATCTACATAGTCCTAGGGCCCGTTAGTTAACGTAGATAGTCCAAGTGCTGCTAGTTAATCTAAATAGTCCAAGGGCCCGCTAGTTAACCTACATAGTCCAAGTACCCGCTAGTTAACCTAGATCATCCAAGTGTCTGCTAGGTAACCTACATAATCCAAGTGCCCGCTAGGGAACCTAGATAGTCCAAGTGCCCTCTCTGGAACCTACATAGTCCAAGTGCCTGCTAGGGAACCTACATAGTCCAAGTGCCCGCTCTGGAACATACATAGTCCAAGTGCCCGCTAGGGAATCTACATAGTCCAAGGGCGCGAAAGTTAACGTAGATAGTCCAAGTGCTGCTAGTTAATCTACATAGTCCAAGGACCCGCTAGTTAACATTGATCATCCAAGTGCCCGCTAGTTAACCTACATAGTCCAAGTGCCCGCTAGGGAACCTACATAGTCCAAGTGCCCGCTAGGCAACCTACATAGTCCAAGTGCCCTTTAGTTAACCTAGATAATCAAAGTGCCTGCTAGGTAACCTAGATAGTCCAAGTGCTCGCTAGGTAACCTACATAGTCCAAGTGCCCGCTAGGGAACCTACATAGTGCAAGTGCCTGCTAGGTTACCTACATAGTGCAAGTGCCCGTTAGTTAACCTAGATAATCAAAGTGCCTGCTAGGTAACCTAGATAGTTCCAGTGCTCGCTAGGTAACCTACATAGTCCAAGTGCCCGCTTGGTAACCTAAATAGTCCAAATGCCCGCTAGGGAAACTACATAGTCCAAGTGCCTGCTAGTTAACCTAGATAGTCCAAGGGCCAGCTAGTTAACATACATAGTCCAAGTGCCCGGTAGATAACTTACATAGTTCAAGTGCCCGTAGGGAACATACATAGTCCAAGTGTCCGCTAGTTAACCTACATAGTCCAAGTGCCCGCTAGGGAACCTAGATAGTCCAAGTGCCCGCTCTAGAACCTACATAGTCCAAGTGCATGCTAGGGAACCTACATAGTCCAAGTGCCCGCTCTGGAACATACATAGTCCAAGTGCCCGCTAGGGAATCTACATAGTCCAAGGGCGCGATAGTTAACGTAGATAGTCCAAGTGCCGCTAGTTAATCTACATAGTCCAAGGGCCCGCTAGTTAACATTGATCATCTAAGTGCCCGCTAGTTAACCTACATAGTCCAAGTGCCCGCTAGGGAACCTACATAGTCCAAGTGCCCGCTAGGCAACCTACATAGTCCAAGTGCCCGTTAGTTAACCTAGATAATCAAAGTGCCTGCTAGGTAATCTACATAATCCAAGTGCTCGCTGGGTAACCTACATAGTCCAAGCGCCCGCTAGGGAACCTACATAGTCCAAGTGCCCGCTAGGGAACCTACATAGTCCAAGTGCCCGTTAGTTAACCTAGATAATCAAAGTGCCTGCTAGGTAACCTAGATAGTCAAAGTGCCCGCTAGGGAACCTACATAGTCCAAGTGCCCGCTAGGGAACCTACATAGTCCAAATGCCCGCTAGGCAACCTACATAGTCCAAGTGCCCGCTAGTTAACCTAGATAGACCAAGTGCCTGCTAGGGAACCTACATAGTAGAAGTGCCCGATAGGGAACTTACATTGTCCAAGGGCCCGCTAGGGAACCTACGTAGTCCAAGTTCTCGTTAGTTAACCTAGATAGTCCAATGACTGCTAGGTAACCTACATACTCCAAGAACCCGCTAGGCAACGTAGATAGTTCAAGTGCCAGCTAGGTAACTTATATAGTCCAAGTGCCCATTAGGTAACCTACAAAGTCAAAGTGCCCACTAGGTTATCTATATAGTCCAAATGCCCGCTAGGGAACCTACATAGTCAAAATGCCCGCTAGGTAACCTAGATAATCCAAGTGTCCGCTAGTTAACCTATATCGTCCAAGTTCCCGCTAGTTAACCTAGATCATCCAAGTGTCCACTAGTTAACCTACATAGTCAATGGGCCCGCTAGTAAACTTACATAGTGAAAGAGCCCGCTAGCTAACCTAGATAATCCAAGTGCCCGCTAGTTAACCTATATCGTACAAGAGCCAGCTAGTTAACCTAGATCGTCCAAGTGCCCGCTAGTTAACCTACATAGTCAATGGGCCCGCTAGGTAACGTAGACAGTTAAAGTGACCACTAGGTTACCTACATAGTCCAAGTGCCTGTTCGTTAACCTACATAGTACAAGTGCCCGCTAGGTAACCTATATAGTACAAATGCCCACTAGGGACCCTAATAGTCCACGTGACCACTAGTTATCCTAGATAATCCAAGAGCTCGCTAGTTAACCTATATAGTCCAAGTGCCCGATAGGAAACCTACATAGTCCAAGTGCCCGCTGTATAACATAGATAGTCCAAGTACCCGCTAGGAAACGTACACAGTCCAAGTGCCCGCTAGTTAACGTACATAGCCCTAGTGCCCACTAGGGAACGTACATAGTCCAAGTGCCCGCTAGGTAACCTAGATAGTCCAAGTACCCGCTAGTTAACCTACATAGTCCAAGTTCTCCCTAGGTAACCTAGAAAGTCCAAGGGCCCGCTAGGTAGCCTACATAGTCCTAGTGCCCCCTAGTTAACCTACATTCTCCAAGTGCCCGATAGGGAACCTACATAGTCCAAGTGCCTGGTAGGTAACCTACATAGTCCAAATGCCCGATAGGGAACCTACATAATGCAAGTGTCCGCTAGGGAACCTACATAGTCCAAGTGCCCGCTAGGTAACCTAGATAGTCCAAGTACCCGCTAGTTAACCTACATAGTCCAAGTTCTCCCTAGGTAACCTAGAAAGTCCAAGGGCCCGCTAGGTAGCCTACATAGTCCTAGTGCCCCCTAGTTAACCTACATTCTCCAAGTGCCCGATAGGGAACCTACATAGTCCAAGTGCCTGGTAGGTAACCTACATAGTCCAAATGCCCGATAGGGAACCTACATAATGCAAGTGTCCGCTAGGGAACCTACATAGTCCAAGTGCCCGTTAGGTAACCTAGATAGTAGAAATGCCCGCCAGGAAACCCACATAGTCCAAGTGCCCGCTAGGGAACTTACATAGTCCAAGGGCCCGCAAGGGAACCTACATAGTCCAAGTGCCAGTTAGTTAACCAAGATAGTCCAAGTGCCCGCTAGGTAACCTACAAAGTCTAAGTGCCCGCTAGGTTATCTATATAGTCCAAAACCCGCTAGGGAACCTACATAGTCCAAGTGCCCGCTAGGTAACCTAGATTATCCAAGTGACCGCTAGTTAACCTATATCGTCCAAGTGCCCGCTAGTTAACCTACATAGTCAATGGGCCCGCTAGTTAACCTACATAGTGCAAGAGCCCGCTAGCTAACGTAGATAATCCAAGTGCCCCCTAGTTAACCTATATCGTCCAAGTGCCCGCTAGTTAACCTAGATCGTCCAAGTGCCCGCTAGTTAACCTACATAGTCAATGGGCCCGCTAGTTAACCTACATAGTGCAAGAGCCCGCTAGTTAACCTAGATCGTGCAAGTGTCCGCTAGTTAACCTACATAGTCCACGTGCCAGTTTGCTAACATAGATAATCCAAGGGCCTGCTAATTGACCTACATAGTCCAAGTGCCAGCTAGGTAACCTAGATAGTCCATGTGCCCGCTAGTTAACCTAGATAGTCCTAGTGCCCATTAGTTTACCGAGATAGTCCAAGTGCCCACTAGGGGACGTACTTAGTCCATGTGCCCGGTAGCTAACCTAGATAGTCCAAGGGCCCGCTAGTTAACATTGATCATCCAAGTGACCGCTAGTTAACCTACATAATCCAAGTGCCCGCTAGGGAACCTACATAGTCCAAGTGCCCGCTAGGGAACCTACATAGTGCAAGTGCCCGCTAGGCAACCTACATAGTCCAAGTGCCCGTTAGTTAACCTAGATAGTCAAAGTGCCTGCTAGGAAACCTAGATAGTCCGAGTGCTCTCTAGGTAACCTACATAGTCCAAGTGCCCGCTTGGTAACCTAAATAGTCCAAATGCCCGCTAGGGAAACTACATAATCCAAGTGCCCGCTAGTTAATATACATAGTCCAAGTGCCCGGGAGTTAACTTACATAGTTCAAGTGTCCGTAGGGAACATACATAGTCCAAGTGCCCCCTAGGGATCATACATAGTCCAAGTGCCTGCTAGTAAACCTACATAATCCATGGGCCCGCTAGTCAACCTACATAATGCAAGGGCCCGAAAGTTAACCTAGATCGTGCAAGTGTCCGCTAGTTAACCTACATAGTCCAAGTGGCCGCTAGGTAACCTAGATAGTCCAAGTGTCCGCTAGGGATCCTTCATAATCCAAGTGCCTACTAGGTAACCTAGATGGTCAAAGTGCCCGCTAGTTAACCTAGATAGTCCTAGTGCGCATTAGTTAACCTAGATAGTCCAAGTGCCCACTAGGGAACCTACATAGTCCAAGTGCCCGCTAGGGAACCTACATAGTCCAAGTGCCCGCTAGGCAACCTACATAGTCCAAGTGCACGCTAGTTAACCTAGATAGAACAAGTGCCTGCTAGGGAACCTACATAGTCGAAGTGCCAGATAGGGAACTTACATTGTCCAAGGGCCCGCTAGGGAACCTACATAGTCCAAGTGCTCATTAGTTAACCTAGATAGTCCAATGACTGCTAGGTAACCTAGATAGTCCAACAGCCCGCTAGGTAACCTACATACTCCAAGAACCCGCTAGGCAACGTAGATAGTTCAAGTGCCAGCTAGGTAACTTAGATAGTCCAAGTGCCCAATAGGTAACCTACAAAGTCAAAGTGCCCACTAGGTTATCTATATAGTCCAAATGCCCGCTAGAGAACCTACATAGTCCAAGTGCCCGGTAGGGAACCTACATAGTCCAAGTGCCCGTTAGTTAACCAAGATGGTCCAAGTGCCCAGTAGGTAACCTACAAAATCAAAGTGCCCACTAGGTTATCTATATAGTCCAAACGCCCGCTAGGGAACCTACATAGTCCAAGTGCCCGCTAGGTAACCTAGATAACGCTAACCCTAACCCTAACCCTAACCCGAACCCTAATGCTAACCCTAATCCTAAGCCTAACCCTAATCCTAACCCTAACTCTAAACCTAACGCTAACCCTAAATCTAACCATAACGCTAACCCTAACCCTAACCCTAACCCTTACCCTAATCCTAACCCTAAGACTAACCCTAAACCTAACCCTAACCCTAAGCCTAACCCATTCCCTAAGCCTAAGCCTAAGCCTAACCCTAACCCTAACCCTAAACCTAACCCTAAACCTAACCCTAACGCTAACGCTAACGCTAACCCTAACCCTAACCCTAACGCTAACCCTAACCATAATGCTAACCCTACCCCTATCCCTAACCCTAACCCTAACGCTAACCCTACCCCTATCCCTAACCCTAACCCTAACCCTAACGCTAACCCTAACCCTAACCCTAACCCTAACCCTAACACTAACCTTAACCCTAACCCTAACCCTAACCCTAAAGCTAACGCTAACCCTAACGCTAACGCTAACCCTAAACCTAACACTAACCCTAATGCTAACGCTAATCCAAACCCTAACCCTAACGTTACCCTAACACTAACCCTAACCCTAACCCTAAAGCTAATCCTAACCCTAACCCTAACCCTATCCCTAACGTTAACACTAACCCTAACCCTAACACTAACGGTAACCCTAACCCTAACCCTAACCCTAACACTAACCCTAACCCTAACGCTAACGCTAACCCTAACCCTAACCCTAAACCTAACCCTAACGCTAACCCTAACCCTAACCCTAACGCTAAACCTAACCCTAACCCTAACCCTAACCCTAACCCTAATCCTAACCCTAACCTTAACGCTAACCCTAACCCTAAATCTAACCCTAACCCTAACGCTAACGCTAATCCAAACCCTAACCCTAACGTTACCCTAACCCTAACCCTAACCCTAACCCTAAAGCTAATCCTAACCCTAACCCTAACCCTATCCCTAACGTTAACACTAACCATAACCCTAACACTAACGGTAACCCTAACCCTAACCTTAACACTAACCCTAACCCTAACCCTAACGCTAATGCTAACCCTAACCCTAACCGTAACCCTAACCCTAAACCTAACCCTAACCCTAACCCTAATTCTAACGCTAACCCTATTCCAAACCCTAACCCAAACCCTAATGCTAACGCTAACCCTAACCGTAACCCTAACCCTAACCCTAACCCTAACCCTAACCCTAACGCTAACCCTAACCCAAACCCTAACTCTAACTCTAACCCTAACCCTAACCCAAAACCTGACGAAAACCCTAACCCTAACCCTAATCCTAACCCTAACCCTAACGCTAACCCTAACCCTAACCCTAACCCTAACCCTAACCCTAACCCTAACCCTAACCCTAATCCTAACCCTAAAGCTTACCCTAACCCTAACCCTAAACCTAACCCTAACCCATTCCCTAAGCCTAAGCCTAAGCCTAACCCTAACCCTAACCCTAACTCTAACCCTAACCCTAACGCTAACGCTAACCCTAACCCTAACCCTAACCCTAACGCTAACCCTAACCATAATGCTAACCCTACCCCTATCCCTAACCCTAACCCTAAACCAAACGCTAACCCTACCCCTATCCCTAACCCTAATCCTAACCCTAACGCTAACCCTAAACCTAACCCTAACCCTAACCCTAACGCTTACCCTAACCCTAACCCTAACCCTAACCCTAACACTAACCTTAACCCTAACCCTAACCCTAACCCTAACCCTAACCTTAACCCTAACCCTAACCCTAACGCTAACGCTAAACCTAATGCTAACCCTAACCCTAACCCTAACCCTAACACTAACCCTAACGCTAACGCTAACCCTAACCCTAACCCTAACCCCAACCCTAACGCTAACGCTAATCCTAACCCTAAGCCTAACGCTACCCTAACCCTAACCCTAACCTTAACCCTAACACTAATCCTAACCCTAACCCTAACCCTAACCCTATCCCTAACGTTAACACTAACCCTAACCCTAGCACTAACGCTAACCCTAACCTTAAACCTAACACTAACCCTAACCCTAACCCTAACGCTAACGCTAACCCTAACCCTAACCGTAACCCTAACCCTAACCCTAAACCTAATGCTATCTCTAACCCTAACCCTAACCCTAACCCTAACCAAAACCCTGACGCTAACCCTAACCCTAACCCTAACCCTAACGCTAAACCTAACCCTAACGCTAACGCTAACCCTAACCCTAACCCTAACCCTAACCCTAACGCTAACCCTAACCCTAACCCTAACGCTAACCCTAACCCTAATCCTAAACCTAACCCTAATCCTAAACCTAACCCTAACCCTAACCCTAACGCTAACCCTAACCCCAACCCTAACCCTAACCCTAACCCTAACACTAACCCTATCCCTAACGTTAACGCTAACCCTAACCCTAACACTAACGCTAACCCTAACCCTAAACCTAACCCTAACCCTAACCCTAACCCTAACCCTAACCCTAACGCTAACCCTAACCCTAACCCTAACCCTAAACCTAATGCTAACCCTAATCCTAAGCCAAACCCTAAACCTAACCCTAACCCTAAACCTAACGCTAACCCTAATCCTAACCCTAACGCTAATCCTAACCCTAAACCTAACCCTAACCCTAACCCTAACCCTAAGCCTAACCCTAAACCTAACCCTAACCAACCCTAACCCTAACCCATTCCCTAAGTCTAAGCCTAAGCCTAAGCCTAAGCCTAAGCCTAACCCTAACCCTAACCCTAATGCTAACCCTAACCCTAACCCTAACCCTAACACTAACCCTAACCCTAACCCTAACCCTAACGCTAACGCTAACCCTAACCCTAACGCTAACGCTAACCCTAACCCTAACCCTAATGCTAACCATAAACCTAACCCTAACCCTAAACCAAACGCTAACCCTAACCCTAACCCTAAACCTAACCCTAACCATAACCCAAACCCTAACCCTAACGCTAACCCTAACCCCAACCCTAACCCTAACCCTAACCCTACCCTAACCTTAACCCTAACTCTAACCCTAACCCCAACACTAACCCTAACACTAACCCTAACCCAAACCCTAACTCTAACTCTAACCCTAACCCTAACCCTAAACCTATACCTAACCCTAACCATTACCATAACGCTAATCCTAACCCTAACCCTAACGCTAACCCTAACCCTAACCCTAACCCTAACGCTAAACCTAACCCTAACCCTAACGCTAACCCTAACCGTAACCCTAACCCTAACCCTAACGCTAACCCTAACCCTAACCCTAACCCTAACGCTAACCCTAACCCTAATCCTAACCCTAACCCTAAACCTAACGCTAACGCTAATCCTAACCCTAACCCCAACGCTAACCCTAACCCTAACCCTATCCCTAACATTAACGCTAACCCTAACGCTAACACTAACGCTAACCCTAACACTAACCCTAACCCTAACCCTAACGCTAACGCTAACCCTAACCCTAACCCTAACCCTAACGCTAACGCTAACCCTAACCGTAACTCTAACCCTAACCCAAACCCTAACCCTAACCCTAACCCTAACCCTAACGCTAACCCTAACCCAAACCCTAACTCTAACTCTAACCCTAACCCTAACCCTAAACCTGACGCAAACCCTAACCCTAACCCTAACCCTAATCCTAACCCTAACGCTAACGCTAAACCTAACCCTAACCCTAAACCTATACCTAACCCTAACCATTACCATAACGCTAACCCTAACCCTAACCCTAACCCTAATGCTAACCCTAATCCTAAGCCTAACCCTAATCCTAACCCTAACTCTAAACCTAACGCTAACCCTAACCCTAACCCTAACCCTAACGCTAACCCTAACCCTAACCCTAACCCTAAACCTAATCCTAACCCTAAGCCTAACCCTAACCCTCACCCTCACCCTAACCCTAACCCTAACCCTAACCCATTCCCTAAGCCTAAGCCTAAGCCTAACCCTAACCCTAACCCTAAACCTTACCCTAACCCTAACCCTAACGCTAACGCTAACGCTAACCCTAACCCTAACCCTAACGCTAACCCTAACCATAATGCTAACCCTACCCCTATCCCTAACCCTAACCCTAACCCTAA